>NC_141136.1:189631753-189784068 GCF_053477565.2 Lygodium microphyllum
AAAAAAGAAAAAACTCAGTTTTCACCCTCTTTTCTTGTTTTATGCGTGATCTTGTTGCTTTTATAAAGAAAGCTAGAAAAGCTTTCCAAGTTAATAGCAATGTAGTCTATAAAGAAAGCTTATTTTGAATAAAAGCATATCTTAGATCTTATATTTTAAAATAATTTATATTAAAAATAAATAAATTAATAGTACTAAAGACAATGATCTAATTATTACTAAAGAAGTTTAAATTTATAATCTATAAATAGAGTAATAATTTTAATAATACAATATCATATAAATATATAATATTATATTTTATACTTATAATAACTAATTATAATTATAAAATTCACTCTTGGACTTATGCTAACACCTAGTGCTACCAAAAGCCACTACTATCTACTCTACACATCAACTGAAGCATTCACAATTGTTTATAAATAAAATAAATAAACAATAGTGAATACCTAGCTACCTTCAGCTACAAATAATTAAAATAGGTTGGAACACTGTCCTAACCTTAATTTAATTCGAGTGCGTACTCTAAATTTGTAAAATCTTAATTAATTAATATGAATTTTGCAAAATCACCCACTGTGGAATTACCCACGTGCACATTAATTAATTAAACACTTGAGAAGGATAGACGTCCCTGTCAACTTCTCACACAAGGAATCCACCTTATGTACGAGTCCTAATCAACAAATAAATTTTACAGAATCCATCGTAACATCTCATGGAATCCATTGTGACTATGTCCATTGGCATCATATCCCCGGGGTGGGATAGCAATTGTCCACAATTGCTATTAGCTGCTCAATGTAGAGCTAGCAGTGTAGGGTAAGCACTAAGGGTGCAGGTGGTTAGTTGCATGTCTTCAACTAAATGAGTTTTCTTTTTTTTGAACTTTACAAAGTATCTAGTGTAGGACAATGAATCAATCGAAAGTCTAATTATTAGCAAACAATTGATTCTAATAAGATTAAAAACTAGTGTTAGAGCCATAGATATCTTTTATGGAAGTAAGAGAGTCAAAATATAAGACAGAAATATTATAAATGCTAGATCTCATACTCAAAGCTGACAATAATAAATAAAATTGTTATTTTATTTTAGTAGTAAGTAAAAATTTAACCAAGAATTTTAGAAAAAAAGAAAATAGTAAAAGACTTACCTATCTTACCTTGATTGGAGATCTCTATCTTTACTAGAAAGTGTGAATTCGCAATAGAATTAGGAAGTTGAATTTTCCAAATTACTTTTAAGAAAAAACGGTTAGTCTCAATGTTTATCAAATCAAAAGATAACAACATTAAAGGCATACTATAATCGTCAAAAATTAGAGTGAGAATCATATTAAAGGCCTACTTTGAATAAAAACAACTTGTATCTTCTTGTGAATCAAGTTAGTCTATAACTAGAGAATTGGAGCTTTAGATGTCTGTATAGGTTGAAATTTACAAAGTTCACTAAGTCTGGGTTAACTGTGAGACCTGCTTTCAAGATAAATAGCTTTTTTTGTGGATAAAATCAGGTCATGATGATAACTAGAGAGTTGTAGAAAACAAAAGGTCTACAATTCATGTCTCTATGATGGATTACCAAATTTGAAGGTAAGGTCATAAAAAATAGGGCTCAAAGTTGGCTAGTATATAGTTTTCTGCATATTGCTATGAAATTTGCATTCAGGGTCACTTTAGGACTCAAATAACTTGCTAAATATTTAAAATTTGTAAAATATGTGTCTAACAATAATTGTAGATCTTTTTGAGGGCTAAAACTTTTGTTTTTACACCATCCTTAAAATATGAACTAGTAAAAATTTACATTACTTGAAAAATAGTTGTTTGAGAGGATTTTTATAGTGAAGCATATGCAATAGTTAGACTACTTTCAAGTGCTTGTCTCTTCTATATAGCTTGTTACATAAATAAAGACTTAATATGCTTAAACTTGAAACTTTTATAAAATTAAACAAAGCTATGATTTACTATGAAATAAACTTTAAAAGCTTTTTGGCTATAACATCCTGTTTGCATAGCCAAGTCCATGCTATAATCCAAATTTAAAGAAGAACAAATTGGATCAATTCAAGTCAGTCAACTGTGGATATAAGGCTGTCCAAAACACGAGAAATGCAGTTGCAATTAATTCTTGTAGATTGCGATTGTTCCATGGTGTTCGCCTTTATACACTGATATCATACAATTGAAAATTCGGAGCATAGCCAAGCTCTGATACCAATGGTACGAGGCGGAAACATGTGGCGAATCTAGCAAATCAAATCTCAATCATAAATAACTTTATGACACACATAATAGAACTTAGTGAAAAAATCTAACAAATCAAACATCTCAACTATTAAATACAAACAACATTATATTAATACATAATAAGATTTGAATAACTCAATAGATTGAGAAAGACAAGAGAAAAACACATGATTGGGCCCAACCTCCCCCATGGCAAAAGCCATGGTTTGCCATCCTTAATTATATATTATAGTTTTACATGGATATTTTCATTCATATCTTACATATAATTACAAAGAAAGTACAAATATCAATTGAAATACAAAGTTTTAAGAGTCAAGAGGTATCCTATAACATATTGCAGTTGTTGGAGAAAATTTTGTGCTTTAAATCTTGACGTTTTGACATCACCATCACGTCTTTGGAGCATGCCAAAACCCCCAAGACAATTCTTGAAGCTCTGAATTTCGATTTCGAATGAGGGACAAATGAAAAAACTCAATTTTCACCCTGTTCTCCTGTTTTGTGCACGATCCTATTGCTTTTATAAAAAAAGCTAGAAAATCCATCTAAAACTTAACCACATTAAGAAAATAGCAAGGTATTCCATAAAGAAATCTTACTTCAATAAAAGCATATCTTAAATCTCATATTCTAAAATAATCTATATTAAAAACAAATTAATTAATAGTACCAAGGACAATGATCTAATTATTACTAAAGAAGTTTAAACTTATAACTTGCAAATAGAGTAATAATTTTAATAATAAAATATCATATAAATATATAATATATAATATTATACTTAAGATAACTAATCATAATAAAAAATTTTACGTTTGGATTTATGCTAACGCCTAGTGCTATCTAAAGCCATTGTTACCTGCTCTACACATCAACTGAAGCATTCACAATTGTTTATAAATTAAATAAACAAACAATAGTGAATACCCAGTAGTCTTCATCTATAAATAATTAAAATAGGTTGGAGCATTGTCCTAACCTTAATTTAATTCGAGTGTATACTCTAAACTCGTAAAAGCTTAATCAATTAATATGAATTTTACGAAATCACTCGTTGTGAAATTACCCATGTGCACATTAATTAATAAAACACTTGGGAAAGACAGGCGTCCCCGTCAACTTCTCACACAAGGAATCCATCTTATGTACGAGCCCTGGTCAACAAATAAAATTTACAAAATCCATTGTAAAATCTCAGGGAGTCCACCGTGACTATGCCTCCTCGCATCATGGTGGCCATGTACATCTTCTCATAGAGGTCTCCATTCAAGAATATTGATTTCATATCCATTTAGTAAACTTGCTACTTCTTATGAGTGGCCACTACAAGTATTGTGCGAAGATCCTAGCAGTTGCAGCAAATGATTCTTGAAATTCAAATCCTTCAACTTGTGAAAATCCCTATGCAACTATTTTAGCTTTATAATTTTCTAAGCTACCATTAACCTTATACTTTACCTTCCAGACCCACTTGGTGCGGATAATCTTTCTCTTTTTTGGTCGATCCACTAGCTCCCAAGTATCATTTTTCATTATGTTGTCATACTTAGCTCTCATAGGTGTTCTCCATGCTAGATCGACAAGTACTTTTTCCAAGTTTGTAGGCTCCTTTACTTCTCTCTTAATCTCAACCATCAAGGCCATATTGACTGTGAGTAGAAGCCTTTCTTTGCTCCTTTGTTTATAGAGACCTCCTTGGTCTATCTACCTTTTCCTCAATTGTAGGCATAGGATTACTATGATCATAGAGCTGCTTCACCCCATCAAGACAATGCCTTTTTCCATAGCATAATTATAAGTTGATGAGCTTTTTTCTTATCATTTGAAGATCATGCTTCCTCCTCATTGAGGGTTGGGACAACTCTTGTGATAGGTTCATAGTGGACTACTTCTTCGTTAGATGATAAAGTGGAAGAACTCATATTCTTCTCCTCGACTGTATATGGCTACTCCTTGAACACCACATCACGACTCGTTATGATTTTCTTTGCCTCTTGGTCATTTAATATCCATGTAACTTTGTGTAACTTTGATTGAGAATGTAACATCACGACTCGTTATGAGTTTTGCTCTTAAGAGCCTTTGTGTAACTTTGATTGAGAATGTAGATTGCAGTATTAATAACTTCTACCCAAAGTTGATTGAGAATGTAACATCACGACTCGTTATGAGTTTTGCTCTTAAGAGCCTTTGTGTAACTTTGATTGAGAATGTAGATTGCAATATTAATAACTTCTACCCAAAGTTGGTTAGGCGATCCCTTGCCCTTAAGCATGCACCTTGCCATTTTCACAATAGTGCGATTTCAACATTCAACGACGCCATTTTGCTAAGGTGTATGAGGCCTCATCAATGGATGCTTAATCCCTTTGCTCTTGCAAAAGTCTTTAAACTCCTTTGAGTTGAACTCACCACCACCATCTATTCTAAACTTCTTTACACTTTACTCTATTTCATTCTCAACAATTTTTAGCCGTTCTTTAAACTTACCAAAATCTTGAGCCTGTGTTGGTTGGGAATGATACAAAATGCCATGTTGAGGGCACATGTACTATTTTCTTTGTTGCTTCAAATGGTGAACTCAAAAATATTTCACATGTGTTGTATGTTCCAAAGATTAAGAGAAGTCTACCCTCAGTTACTTCTATAACTAATCTTAGCCATGAGACTAAAATAGGTGTAGAAATCATTGACGGTGCTAGCAGAGGAGAAAGAAGGAAAAACCTGCATGAGCTACGTGCTCTTATAGCCACCGTTGGTGTGGGTATAAGTAAACTTTGGCATGAAAGATTTGGTCACATTGGTTTTGCAGTGTTAAAGAAGATACATAAGCAAGGTATGGTTATTCACCTTCTTGCAATAACTAAAACGAAGGAACCATGTGAAGCTTGCATGATTGGCAAGCAACAAAGAAAGAAATTTCCACAAGAAAGAAAGAATAGAGCAAAGGCTCCTCTAGAGTTAGTGTATGCTAACTTGTGCAGTAAAATGCCTACATAAGCCTTGGGAGGATTTTCTTATTTTATGTTGATCATTGACAACTACAGTAAGAAGATGTGGTTATACTTCCTTCATGATGGATTCTTGCAAAGGCTTCATAGAACTATATAAAAATTTCTTATTGGTTATGTGACCGGAGGCGCCACTATCCAATATCCATGAGTCAATAGTAGATATTTCTTGCATCGATTCCTCAATGGTCACCATGAATAACTCCAACTCTACTTCAGCTGTATTGGTTTTCTCCTTTCCTTTAGTCTTTAGGGTGCCATTTTTTTCATCTGCCTCCTCTTGACATGATAATTTGTAATTGCATATCATTTATTTTTGTAGTAGAAGCACTCTTCTTGAAACTTTTCTTACCACCATTCTTATTCTTGTCACCATTGGTAGAGGAACCGCCTTTGCCTTTCACATTGGCGAAGAATGCAACATCTCCATTGCTGCAACCTTCTCAGGCTTTAAGTTGCAATTCCTCCATTAGTAGTGCATAAAATTTCTAAAACGTCAAAGCTTGGGGGTTCACTTGAGTGTTTAGGGAAATTATTAATCCATCAAACTTTGGTGAACAAATGTGAAGACTCCTTCGAGCTAGGTCCTTACTAGTCTTTTGTATCCCAGTGGCAACCATCTGGTTGCATAAATTCTTGATGTGAGTGATGAATGCTTGAGTTGTCTCTTCAACAAATTTCTCTATTGACAGTTGATTCTCCAAGTTCTAAATCCTTGATTCGTGTTTCATACTGACTCCGTAGTATGTTCTAAGCCTCTAATGCCTTGGTTGTATACTGAATCAAGGTCAAAATATCTTGTAACTAAGGCACACAATGTATTTGTGTTTCCTCATTTCCAAGCTTATAGAAGGTCTTCACTTGAAGGAATCATGACACTTGAATTTGATGAATCGGGGATGGGTTGTGGTTATGGGCTAGTTCCCAGCACCGTCTCCAAAAGCTCATAAGAATTAAGGATAGTTGTAATTTAAAGTGTAGTTTGTACCATCTAACTTGCCTTCACTAAAGTTTAGTGGATGAATCCTCAGTGTTGAATTGTTGATACATCAGTAGCATCACTTGATGCATCAACACTACTACATGATGTAGCAGACAACATCTCTCCTCTTTGATATTGAAGCCCTTGCCTCTCGCACACTTTTCACTCCTCAGAGCTCCAATGGCTCTGATACCATGTAGAAATTACATGGCACAATGAAAGAATCTAAGCAAGGAGTAGAGAATACAAAGAAAATATGGGAAGAACAGAAGCTACCTTAATTTCAAACGAATTGATACAAAGATGGCTCTGTCCACCTGTGCACTTCCATTGTGAAGCTTAGATGGAAATCTAAACAGATGATAGGCAAAGAGCTTACGGGTAGCTAGAAGAACTCTAATTGGGTGAAAGATGGATTGATGATGGCTTTGGGGGGGTTTTCCTTTTATAAACTAGGAAAGTAATCTAGTTGTCCCGTCTAACCATATTAGGAACCTTCCTTAGTCAATAAAGGAATATTCCAAAGAATAGCATCCGGCTAGGGGCATTGCCCTCAGACCCCCATCAGGGAAGCCATTGCCCCCCCTGAGACCCTCTAGAAATAGGAGTCCCTAATAACTCCCACACCCCACTACTTGATGCATTGTGCCTTAAGTTGCCACCAGCATAACTACTCTATCTAACCCAAAGGCTTGATCCACAAAGGTCACATTCTTTGCCATCTGGTCATATAGACCTCATCTAGCATTCAAGACAAAATGTGCTCACACATGGCTTCTCCTCATAATGGGGGCTTTATGACTTAGAGGACCATGGATCATTAGTGGCACATTAAAAGGGTAGGGCATTGATAATATCTAACACAAGTAGGCTTGATATATTAAAGAGTGTCTTGAAGAAAAATGGGGCTAAAATAGAACAAATAGGGCAAGTACATGTGCATGATCATTTTAGACAACTTTAGTTTTGGGGTTGTAACTTTTTCTATATTGGTTGGGATATTAAGCTTGATCACTCAATTTGAAAAGGAAAGCCTTATTTACATTTTGAACCAAAAAGTTTGTTAATCGAAGTTCAGGAGCTTAATATTTTTGTAACAAGGGGTATGTGGATAGCATCCTAATGGTAGGGAGATTGGTAAATATAAGGCTCAAGAAGATTTGTCACAGTAGGTTAGTTTCCATATTGCAAACCAACCCTTGTGAGCAACAAGAAGACACTTAAAAACAAAGGGATTATAGTACATTGAATACCACTCTATGCAATTATGAAATAAGACACATAATTACAAATATTATATTGGTAGACTAAGATAGATTAGATGGTTTTGGTAGGGTCACAAAAAAGGATGCCATGAATAAATTAGAGTCTAATGCGCAATTGATCAGTGAACTTGCAAAATGGATGGCATTACATATGGCTGAGAAAGAAAATAGAGAAAAGTTTCAAAATAGTGGGGAAAATAGAGTTCCATTTCAGCCCTTGAATTCTAATTCTCAACAGGGTATCATTGGATGGATAGATATTCTTGAGAACCAATTTGAAGGGATAAGTCTTCAAATGCAACAAAGATCCTCTAGGAAGTGTGTATAACTTAAAATCTCAAGGCTAAGGGGGGAAAATACCAATGGAGAGACTTAGCAATTGATTGGTAGGAATTTTAACAATGTTAGGGGTCAAAACTGTGCATTTCATGATTAACCTACTTGCCTTCTTTAATGAAAGGGAGCTTAGAGACAAGTTAGTCTTATCTAAGTATTGTGGCTAATCATCATCACCCTCCAACCTTGAATAATGGATAACAAAACTTGAATCTTACTTTGATATTTATTCTAGGATTGATAAGCAAAATATTTACTTTACTACCCTATAATTGGAGGGATTTGCACATACATGTTGGAGGTATGTAAAGCAGGAGAATTAGCCCATATAGAGTTTTGAACTCTTCAAGGCTCAAATGGTTCAAGTCTTTGTCTCTCTCCGAGTTATTGTTTTAAATTGTCTCTCTTTCAAAGTTCTTTTCTCATCTCTCTCATGGTGCATACCAACCAAAGCATACAAAGTGAACACATTCACCACCTTAAAGATAGGCCCATCTCAAGTTCCTTCATCATTTAAGGAGGGAGAGTGCATGGAAAAGGACCATGAATCACCCTAAGCCGCAAATATGAGTGTGTTCTCTTTGTTAAGCACCATAGCCGTGAGCGGAGCCACACCTCTGGCCACAACTTGAGGCCCAAGCTTGGCTGCAACCTCAAAAGGCTCCCTAAGGACCCCAACAACCACAATAAACAATAGCAACACTATGGGATCCTACACCATAGGCTCATGAATAAAGATGAATTAAGGAACAATTACCATTTGGCTACTCCCAAAGAAATCTAGAAACATCCAAAAAGCATTGATCTCATCATAGGGAAACCACTCTTTTCTCACACAATGAAAGAAGTCATTTGGTCTCATACAAACATCTACTGCATGCAAACTATGGCACTTAGGCCATCCAAGAGGAGGGAGAGGATTTCCTTGTCTCTCTTCAAAGATGCCAATTTTTGTACCATTCATGGTAAGCATTCTATAAACTTGAAAAGAGAAATCTACTAGAAGGATAAGGGGGTGTTGAGATCGATGCATGGAACCCATGTACTATAATGCTTCCACTTGCATTTTCCAACTTTGATGTTTTGCTTTCATGTAATTCTTATTAAATAATTAATAAAGTATGTCATCTCCTTTTATGAAAGGCCTCCAAAAGTTGCAAACTATTTCAAATACCCATGGAAATATATTCAATATCTAATTCAACTTCATGAGCCATATGACAAGCTTACATCTCTTTAAGAGATCAAAACATATATCCTTCCTCTTTGTTGAACACATCCCTCAAATATTACATGAAAGAAATTAATCTTCTTCAAAAAGTTTCATTACAAGGGATGAAGGGTGTATCAATGTGATTTGCAACAAAAATATACTTGATTTTTTTTTTTGAAATATCAAGCCCGACCATCAAAATGTGTATCTTATAAAATCTTCAATATCAATTTGCGAGTGTAAGTGTTAGAAATACCATGGAAATAATAATTGGAATAGTCACCTATAGCAAGGTGTATACCAATCCATATTTCCACATATGTAGAAAATTTTATCAATGCCTATACTAATGAATACAAAGAAAAAATATAGCAAGGATTTGGTCACTTGCAAGGCCGAATCCCTACTTTTCATGTTTTCTATCCTATTAAACATGGACTACTTATTTACTTGATAAAGCTTAAAACTTAACAAAAGTGCTCTATCCATTTAAAAATGAAAAACATGCAAAATTATATGTTGAGATGATGATTATATCACATGTACAAGTACAAGTCTCATCATTAAGATCTCTTACACTAGAGAGTAGACAAAACACAATTATAATTAGACATATATTACATACGATCAATGTTTTGTGCACCTTGTTGGTGCACTGGGGCTCTCTCCTAGAAGTGAATGTTGTCAGGTAGGATCCCTAGATGAGAATGTATGTAGAATACATGGACATAGAGAACTCACCCCCAAGTTAAAACATTTCTCCATCTATCCTTGTAAAAATTGGCTAATGAGATCCTACATTTTCCATAGAAAAGGATTACCCCAATGATGACATATGCTAATAGGTGGGCCCACATTTCCACATAGAGGACATTGAATACACATGAAACTTCACAACAATCTTAATATAAGTACTAAATTTTTTTAGAGCAAGCTTACACTGGGCATAGACTAAGGGTGGAGGCTAAGGATACACTAGGTACTTGTTAAAACTAGGTGAAGGGTAAGTGTATGCATTTCTAAGGGTATTGTTAAATACACGGATCTAGAGCATGGCTATGGCGGCTTGTAAGCATAGACTAAACTCATGATGACATTGACTGAAGACCACAATTGTTACACAAGTGAATTAGGTTCCAAGATGAAGCTTGGACTCATAAACACAATCTTGTGTAGGATTGACAAAGACAAGACACTTAACTGAAAGTACAAAGCATCATGATATTGTATTCATTCTACATGAAAAGTGGTAGGCAAATACAATGCTTTATAGTTGTTGGATGGCTACAATTTTCCTTTCTGTGCATATGAGATTTAGTCTGCCTACATGTCCTAAGCCCAGAAATGCCTCATACAAAGAGGCTACAATAGGTGTGATTGCAAATATCTCAACACCCCTCCTCAATCACAACTAGAAAGTACAAAGTGTGTAGAAGCTTAAATGAAAGTAACACCTGCAAAGTGTGGGCACACCATAAACATGGCAAAACACTAGAGGTTGTCACAGAAAAGACTAAGTGTGGGTACCACAAACATGATGGTCATCTAGTGGTTGTAGCAGGGGCCTTATAGAGGCTGTAGTACAAGGCTACATGAGGAGTTTACAAGCTTATGATAAAGACATTTGGGCTAGGCAATACAAGGCTAAAAAAGTCAGTAAAAAATAGGATCAAGGACCGTAAGGCCCTTGTGGTTTTTAGCATTTCTTTTGACATAGATATTCGATTCATTGCAGTTCTTCTTGTCTAGCTTCCTGTACTTGTACTTCACTTTTGTTTGCCACTTCAAAGTTTTCATGATTTTTATGCTTCTTCTTCTTATTCTTTTTCTCTTTGATCTTTTGGTCCTCTTGATCTGCTTCTTCATTGACTTTGCTTGCACCGGTTGTATGCTTCTTCTTCTTAATCTTTTTCTCTTTGATCTTTTGGTCCTCTTGATCTGCTTCTTCATTGACTTTGCTTGCACCAGTTGTATGCTTCTTCTTGCTTGTCATTGACATGACCCAAAATTAGTACCCACAACTAACAATGAGTTGATCTTATTATATGTCAAAGACACAAGCCATGATAGTTTGAAAACACACTCTGTAGGTACTATGTTTGAATTAGATGTTAAGCTCAAATGTCTCGTTGCTTGCTTCAAGTCTGCAAGATCTCTCCTACTTACTGATTTGTTGATCTGGTTAGGCAGTAGACTTGAGTGGTAGGAGCCTTAGTGAGCTTGAGAAAGTGTAAAGGATGAAATTTGGAGCTTTGGCTATGGAGTCAAAATTAGGGTTTCTGACCTAGGCCTGTTTTTCTCTTCTGTGTGCACTATAGGCTGAACTATTTCAAGAGCATTTTATATGGCAAGGAAGTTTAGGTGATACGCTACCAAAGCCCTATCATCACGGCCATCATCGCATTGTGTAGGGAGAGTAGGAAGTGCATAATTGGACTGCGCCATTTTTCTAACAGTAATCGCGTGTTTGTGCAATGCTGGGCTGAAATGATACCAATGTTGGGACGTGATGTGCCACGGAGATGTGTCTGAAGATGAGGAATGATTGCTCAGAAGGAAGCATGAGAAATAAGGGCCTGGAAAGGGAGATCTAGATGCTCAAAGTTGGCTGGGTCTGTCTGGCTATGGAAAACACACAGGGTAGCAACTGTGAAGAATCACAATGCTGAGCTTGAAATGGCCTAATCTTGAGTTGTGAGGTGACAGAGAGGAGCTCCAAGAGTAGAACTACACTTCTCCACAAGAAAGCTTGTCAAGATATTGTTTGGTTGAAGAGATCTAAGAGCTTGAGATAGGATAGATGTAGGGTGGCTATGGCTGCCACAAGGTCAAATGGAGGAGAAGGAGTAGGAGATGAGCTCCTAGACTTAATCTGAGATGGACTAAGCTCAAGCTAAGCTAGATGAGAGTAGAATGGAGCTGGAGAAGCAATGCCATGCTCGATTGCGCTCTGATACCATGTATAATACGCAGATCTAGAGCATGGCTATGGTAGCTTGTAAGCATAGACTAAACTCATGATGACATTGACTGAAAACCACAACTGTTACACAAGTGAATTAGGTTCCAAGATAGAAGCTTGGACTCATAAACACAATCTTGTGTAGGATTGACAAAGACAAGACACTTAACCGAAAGTACAAAGCATCATGATATTGTATTCATTCTACATGAAGAGTGGTAGTCAAGTACAATGCTTTATAGTTGTTGGATGGCTACAGTTTTCCTATCTGTGCATATAGGATTCAGTTTGCCTCCATGTCCTAAGCCCAGAACTACCTCATACAAAGACGCTACAATAGGTGTGATTGCAAATATCTCAACAGGTACACTAGGCATAGCCATGTGTAAGCGTATGCTAGGCATAGGGTAAGTGTACACAAAGCTAAGGGTAGACTAGATGTAGACTAAGCATATTAGGCATATACTAAGGGAATGCAAGGCTACTATAGGTGTAGGATTACACATAGCATATGCCATGTGTAGGCTAAGCAATATACCAAGCAAAGACTAAGCATGCACTATATTGAAGGTACAATAGAAATTTAATAGGTATAGGTTAAACATATGCTATTCTGAGGATATGCCAATCATAGGCTAAGGGTATGCTAGGCTAAGGGCACACTCAACACATGCCAATCATATGCTAGGTATATGCTACACTAAGGGCACATTAGGTATAGGGTAAGCATATGCTACATGTAGGCTAAGGGTACATTAGTCTTCCTAGTACTATGCATAGCATAGGCAAAGCATAAGGCTAAGCATATGCTAAGTCTATGCTAGATGTAGGCTAAGCGTATAATGCTACATTGACGGTGTGCTAGGAATGGGATAAGCATATACTACATGTAGGCTAAAGGTCCATTAGGTTTACTAATATGCTATAAACATACATCAAGTGTGGGCTAAGTGTTAACTATGCCAGGCTAAGTAAGGGTACACTAGGCATAGCCTCTAACTACATGCTATATGTAGCCTAAGGGTATGAAATGCTTATGACTATTCTAGATGCACATTAAGTGTACGCAAAGACATAAATTAAGAATATACTAGGTGTTGAGATATCGAGCTCCACTCGTGATACGCCAGGGTGATCGTTGTGTATTTATGTCACCGACTTGTCAGTTGCAGACGCGGTTGGTACACCGCCCATGAATAATAGCTACATGATAGCTATCCTTATCTACTCTAGTTCGTGGCTCAGTTAGTATGCCACCTTAGTTAGTTGAGTTTGGTTTGAGACCCATACATAGGGTTCTTCTATTTCTTTGTACTTGAGTTCTTTTGGCTTACACAACTCAGAAGAGGAAAACTGTTTTCAGCCTCCACCCTTGTGTGTATTCCCCCATTGTGCAAGCAAGAAAGCTTCAAGTGAGACTCCTTCCTTCTCTCCCACAATCTTGACATGGTATCAGAGCCTTGTTCGTGGTAAGGAGCTCAAGAAAGCAAGCCAAGCTCGTGGTGTTCTGGTAAGAGGAGCAATGTTGCTTTCATTTTCTATTTTGGGAGCAGATCTCTGCAGGTAGCACAGCCGGAAAGTGCAAGAGTGCATTGTCTCAGGTTGAGACGCCCTTCACGGTGAAGCAAGAGGGCAGTATATGCTGCAGGAAAGGGCTTTACCCCTAGGCGACCTTGTTTTTTTGATTTGAGGCCATTTCGGGGCCTGTTTTGGAGGCGGAAGTTTTCTGCACGCACTCAGGAAAAGGCCCAGTTTTATGCTATGCAGCCACTATTCTACAGGTTGGTGAAAAGTTACTGTAGAAATTGCATCGTATGCTTGTGCGCAGAGACATTGGGAGTTACAGAATCATCCCTGTTGCCTGTTGATGCAAAATCGTCACTAGGAAGTGACTGTGTGGTCAAATACCACTTTCGCCAGTTTTGCAGATTTTCCCTTGTGAGGGTGAAGCTGTGTTTTTTGCAGTGACAGAAATTTTTGCAGTGTTCTGTAATGGCATCTGATTCTTTTTCACAGATTGTCACTAAAAAGCTTGACAAGAACAACTTCCAAGCATGGAAGTTTAGAATGACGAATTTCCTTATGGGAAAAGGATATTGGGAATTTGTTGCAGGAAATGAAGAAGAACCAGTTCTTCCTGGTGTTCCCAATCAACAGCAAATGCAGGCATTTAAAGCATGGCATGAGAGAGCCAGGAAAGTTATGTACTGGATGTCTATTAGCATTTCAGACTCTATGATTGTGCATATTCAAGATGCAAGTACGCCAAAGGAGGCATGGGATACTTTGTCAAAAATGTATAGCACAAATACGCAAGCCAGGAAAATGCAACTCAAGCAAGAGTTGCATAATGTGCAGAGAGAAAATATGAGAATCAATGACTACCACATGAAGGTGAAGAAGATTGCAGATGCACTTGCTTCCATTGGGTCGCCAGTGGAAGATGATGATTTAGTTTCTGTGACCTTGAATGGTCTAGGAAAGGATTATGCACAGTTTCGGACATCCATTTCAGTTCGTGAAAGATTTCCTGACTTTGAGGAGTTGATTGCTCTTCTAATCTCTGAGGAGCAGAGAAATGGTGGTGCATCTTCTTCAGGAGGAACTTCAAAAGAAGTTGTCTTCTACTCAAATGCTGGAAGAGGTAGAGGCAGAGGTAGAGGAGGCCGTGGTAGAAATTAGAATATGCAGCAAACTCAAGAAAACCAGTCCTATGGAGGAGGACGTGGTAACTCTAGAGGCATGGGGAGCCAAAGAGGTCGTGGTGGATGGCAAAGAGGCCAAAATGCAAACAGTAATGTTGAATGCTACTATTGTGGTAAAATGGGTCATATGGCTAAAGACTGCTATAAAAAGCAGAATGACATCATGAATGGAAAACTGCAACAAGGGAATTATGCATCTTCTAGTAGACAGGGTGATGATAGAAATGAGCATTTGTTTATGGTGCAGCACATGAATAATTCTATGACAAGTGCAGAAGAAAGCAATGATGTATGGTATGTTGACTCAAGTGCATCAAACCACATGACAGATCATGCAGAATGGATGGAGGATGCAAGGAAAATGGAAAAACCAGGATTTGTGGAGACTGGTGATGATACTGCACATCCTATTGTGCAAATTGGAAAAATTCCTTTGTCTATGCAAGATGGGAAAAAGAAATACCTGTCCGATGTATTTCATGTCCCAAATATCACCAAGAATCTGGTTTCTGTTGGTCAAATGGTTGAGCAAGGCTTGCAGGTCAGATTTAATCCTCATGGATGATTTGTTGAGGATATGAAAAATAAAGGTCGCTTGATAGCAAAAGGAAAGAAGAAGGGCAGAATGTTTACATTGGATGCAGACACGCCTGAATTGAGTGCAGCAATGTTTGCACATGGGACCGGTGTAGTTGCAGATATTGATATTTGGCATAAACGCATTGGTCATGTTAATGTACAACGACTTAAATCAATGCAGGCCCAAAACATTGTTGCAGGATTGCCCAAATTCAAGGTTGTAGAAATGCATAAGGTATGTGAAGCCTGTCAGTTTGGAAAACAGGCAAGGAAACCATTTCCTAGACATGTTCAAGAGAGTGAGAAGCCATTGGAATTAATCCACTCTGATGTGTGGACTACTAAAGCTGCATCTCTTGGAGGCTGTCATTATTTTGTCACTTTTATTGATGACTATAGCAGAAAAGTTTGGGTGTATTTATGAAAAAGAAAAGTGAATTTTTTGGGCATTTCAAAACCCTTAAAGCTATGGTTGAAAAAGAAACAGGCCTGCAAATAAAATGCCTAAGGTCAAATGGAGGGGGAGAGTACCTCTCAAACAAGTTTGCAAGGTTCCTGCAGGAGCATGGCATAAAGCCGCAATATTCATGCAGTCATACCCCACAACAAAATGGAATTGTAGAAAGGAAGAACAGGCATATTGGAGAGGTATCTCGTGCCATGCTCAATGAAAAAGACTTGCCAGATTTTTATTGGGCTGAAGCAGTTGCTACAGCAGTCTACATAATGAAGAGGACTCCCACTGCAGCAATACATGGAATGACTCCAGAGGAGAGGTATACTGGTAGGAAACCAGATATTTCTCATTTGAAAATTTTTGGTTGCATTGCCTATGTACATGTGCTAGATGAGTTGAGATCCAAGTTGGATCCAAAAGCTGAGAAGTGCATCTTTATTGGTTACTCTCTACAAAAGTAGAAAGGGTATAGATGCTATAACCCTTCTACTCGTAAGTTTATAGTGAGCAGAGATGTTTTTGATGAGATGAGTAGCTGGTATAAACCAATAAATGTGATTGATGATGTAGATGCATAAAATGGTAATGCTGCACAGAATTCACAGCAGCAGTCACAAAATATTAGTGGACGTGGAGTGTCCTCTAGTAGTGGTTCACATTCTTCACCATGGATAGGCAGATTGAGATTAGGAGAATGTCCTCAAAACAATGCAGATAGTGGTATGCAGGTTTCACGAAAAGGAAAAGAGAAGGTAGATCAACCCATGTTTGATGTGAATGCAGGTCACTCTTATGTGGATGGTGAATCCAGTGGCTCAGAACAGAGCATTGATAATGAGTTGGGTATTCCTTCTATTGTTAGACCTGGAGTAAGGAAGACCAGGGATGTTTTGAGAGCACCTTGGAGTGAACCTACTTTGCGTAGGTCTACCAGAGCTAGGTATCCTGTGGATAGGCTGAAATATGATGGATTTACAACCATTCACTATGCCTATATGGTCAAAATGATACAGGAATCAAAACCCACTTCTTTTGAGCAAGCCATGGGAAAAGAAAAATGGGAGAAAGACATGGATGAAGAAATGGATGCCTTGGAAGCAAATGCTACATGGGAATTGGTACCTTTGCCTAAAGATAAGAATGCAATTGGTTGTAAGTGGGTTTATAAGGTGAAGCACAATGCAGATGGTTCTGTGAATAGATACAAGGCAAGATTAGTAGTCAAGGGGTATGCACAAACATATGGCATTGATTATGAAGAAACATTCAGTCCGGTTGCAAGGATGGCAACCGTAAGAGCAGTCATTGCTATGGCTACATCAAAGGGATGGTCTTTACATCAGATGGATGTAAAGAATGCCTTCTTGCATGGTGATTTTCAAGAAGAGGTCTATATAGAGATGCCACTAGGTTATGTGCATGCTATTCATCCTGAGTTTGTTTGCAGGTTGAAGAAAGCCTTGTATGGCTTGAAGCAAGCACCTAGAGCATGGTCTGACAAGATAGGAAAGTATCTTGTCACTATTGGCTTTCAGATTTCCAAGGTAGATTTCTCACTTTATGTGAGAAAAACAGAGAAAGGTATTATGCTACTTGTCATTTATGTTGATGATTTGATTATGATAGGTGACAGTGATGAAGATATCCTTCATGTGAAAATGCTATTGAAGCAGAAGTTTGAGATGAAGGATTTGGGAGAGCTGCGTTATTTCTTGGGCATTGAGGTGATTAGATCACCAAGTGGGATACAGCTCTTGCAGAGGCAGTATGGATTGGACATGCTGTCCAAAAATGGGATGACAGGCTGTAAGCCTATTTCAGTTCCTTTGGAGCAGAATGTGAAGCTGAGCACAGATGCAGGTGAGCTTCTAGAAGACCCTACTATGTACAGACGCATAGTAGGAAGTTTGATTTATATGACTATTACTAGGCCAGATTTGAGCTATGCTGTTGGATTGGTAAGTTAGTTTATGCAGGCTCTAAGGAAACCACATTTGGATGCGGCTAGACGCATACTCAGGTATGTGAAGTCCACATTGCAGTATGGACTATTTTATGAGACTGGGGTTCAGATACAGTTGCATGGATACACTGATGCTGATTGGGCTGGTAGTATTTCTGATAGACAATCTACCAATGGATATGTGTTCTCTTTTGGGAGTGCTACAGTCACTTGGAGCAGCAAGAAATAGCCTACAGTTGCCTTGTTGAGCATAGAGGCTGAGTACAGGGGTGCAGCAATGGCTGCATGTGAGGTAGTTTGGTTGCATAAGCTACTTTATGATATGCATCAGTCTACAGATGGGCCAGTTGTCATTTATTGTGACAACATGAGTAGTATATACTTGGCAAATAACCCAGTCTATCATGCTAGAACAAAGCACATTGAGGTGCATTATCACTATGTGCGAGAGAGGGTTTTACTAGGTCTTATTGATCTAGTTTATGTCAGCACAGAGGATCAGGTAGCTAACATATTCACGAAGGCATTGGGTGCAGAGAAGCTGCGCAAGTTCAGAGACCTGCTTGGTGTGCAGGAATTGGGATTGAGCTTGAGGGGGAGTGTTGAGATATTGAGCTCCACTCTTGATACGCCAAGGTGACCGTTGTGTATTTATGTCACCGACTTGTCAGTTGCAGACGCGGTTGGTACACCGCCCATGAATAATAGCTACATGATAGCTATCCTTATCTACTCTAGTTCGTGGCTCAGTTAGTATGCCACCTTAGTTAGTTGAGTTTGGTTTGAGACCCATACATAGGGTTATTCTATTTCTTTGTACTTGAGTTCTTTTGGCTTACACAACTAAGAAGAGGAAAACTGTTTTTAGCCTCCACCCTTGTGTGTATTCCCCCATTGTGCAAGCAAGAAAGCTTCAAGTGAGACTCCTTCCTTCTCTCCCACAATCTTGACACTAGGAGTGGGCTAAGCACACACTATGCTAAGGGTACACTAAGCATAGGTGAATTTATGCTAGGCTTGGGATAGGTTAGGCTAGGCTTTAATAAGCTAGACCATGTTGGGCTTGGCTATGTTTGCCTGAGCTATGAAAAGTAACATGTACAGTTGGCCATGCGTAACCCAAGTTGTGTCATGCTAGACTAGCCTTGGCAAAGCTCATGGTATGTAGGGATGTCTATGGTCAGGTAATTTTGGCTCCTCCCTTTCTCATCTCACTCTAGTCTTTCTTTCTTTTTATCTTATCTCTATACTCTCTCTCTCTCTCTCTCTCTCTCTCTCTCTCTCTCTCTCTCTTTCTCTTAATACTCTACTCTTTCTCTCTCTCTCTCTCTCTCTCTCTATACTCTACTCTTTCTTTACTCTCTCTCTCTCTATACTCATGATCCTCTAAGGAAGGTTGCACGGCCTATGAGACAAACACCTTAGAGATATGGAAGACACTATGAAATTGTAATGGCTCCCTATGGACACACTCAAGGAGGATGGAGGATCATGAGTTGATTTTGATCATCACAAAGACACACAAGGTTATGAGAGGGGATTGTGCAAAGTCCATGGAGATGTGTGGGAGCCTATGTATAGGATGACTTGCACAAGACATCATAGCACAACTTGAGGATTAGGAGGAGTGCTGGTACGGATAAGGAAAGACATACATGATAGAGTCCACATCATGTCATGAGATCTCGATGGATCGAGAGGAGTGGTGGCCTGGATAAGGAAAGAGCTACATGATAGAGTCCACATCATGTCATGAGATGGTCGGATGTAACATTTCCTCTCCCTCATGTCGTATGACCTTCCCCCCCTTAAACGAAATTTTTATAATTGAAGAAAAAAAAGAATAAATCCCCCCTACTCATGCCGCCAACTAGCGGATGGCAGGGTGGAGGGGGCTGCCGTGTGTCAACGGGGTGGGGGGGCTACTATGTGTCGTTGGAGGGAGGAGAGAGGGGGGGATGCCATTGACAACATGGGAAGGAGGAGGGAGCTCCAACTGGTAAAAGATGATGCAGGAAGGGGGGTAATGGCTACTCCTTCTTCCCCTCCCCCATTCTCTACATGCGGCGGCCATCTAGTTGGCCGCCCTGTTGGGAGTAGAGGGGGGGGGCCTCCATACCTTACTAAATCCCCCCCCACCCCCCCAAACCTTATAAAAAGGGCTTAAGCGTGGATAAGAGGAGAATTGGAGGTGGTGGCCCTACATGCTTCACGCTGTTTGACTGGAGAGAGAGAGAGAGAGAGATAGAGAGAGAGAGAGAGAGAGAGAGAGAGAGAGAGAGAGAGAGAGAGAGAGAGAGAGAGAGAGAGAGAGAGAGAGAGAGAGAGAGAGAGAGAGAGAGAGGGGGAGGGAGGGAGGGAGGGAGGGAGAGAGAGAAAGGGAGAGTAAGAGAAAACAGAGAGAGAGAGAGGGAATTGTTTTTCCTCTTTGAAGGCTTCCAGACTTGCCGTCTTTCTTTTTCCCCCTCTTAGAGAAGGTTCTCACGGACAAATCCCTTCCACGAGGATTCATCTCTCTCGTAACTGGTGCGTAACTACGAAGAAAAATCTGAGTTATTCAATGCCTCCCAAAGCGAAATAAGGTTTAATCGAGCATGGATCCCGCTTCAATCGATGGAGCCGCGAGTCAAGGAACCGCGACACTTGGTAGCCAGGTGTGACCCCCATAAATCCTACCTTGATGGGAGCCTTAAGAACCAGATTGACTTCATTGGGAAGGGAGAATTATTCGGCAAAAGTCTTTGATAACTAACCACCATTTTAGGTTGCATCATTCTATCATGTTGGAAATTGTGTTTTATTGCACTTTGGCATGTTTCGAACGAAATAATTGCATGAAATATTTTGCATTCATGCACGCTAAAAAAATCAAAGACCTTATTGATTGTGTTCGTAGTGCTTTAGATTATGCACTAGCATTGGCATACTTGAAGGTACAGAAAAATGGGTTGTAAGGACACTTATGCATATTTGTCATTAAGCAGAAATCGTACTTTGTTTTGCATCACAAAATTGGTTAAACTGAAAAGGTAGAGGTAAAAGCTTGAATCAAGTCCATGAGAATCGTGAGTGCTACAATAATGGGTTAAGTATGTTTAGGTCGTTGCAAAAATAAGCCGGGTTTTGGGCTCCTATAATCCTTTACAGAGATGTATCTTGCTAGGCCTGATGACTTTGTGTTCCTCATACAAAAGAAAAATACAAGCCTCTATTTATAATTTGCGTAAGTGCATTGAAAAGAAATTCCCAGGAGTAGAACTCCGCATTGCATCATCGTCCTAGGAAAGACTCGCATTTAGATTATGTGGTATCACAGACAGTTTCAGCGGCATTGCTAGAGATTCATCTTAAAGATAGTTACAAGACACGCATATGAAGCATTAACCTTAGTTGCTCAGGTAGCTCAATGACATAATTCCTATATGGGGTTTAACTCGACTTATTTAGGACTAAAGGTAATTGAGCCAATCCATTGTTACTTCATAAGTCGACCACGAGACAAGTAAAACACTTAGTGGTCTCTATTCCAAATTTGCCCTCGATAAAGCTGAAAGAACCTTGAAGATATCACCTTTAACCATGATGCAATCTATCGTTAATACAAGAGGTTCAAGTGTTGTTTCTTCCAATGACAAGAACCCTAGATTTAAGACTAGCAAGCTAGGACAGCTACCATCCGAGAACTATCGACTATAGATTGCTCACTCCTATCATGTAGGAGAGGGGTTGGAAAAAAGATATTCCCTAACCCTCGGTGGATATTGGAAATCGCCGCCAAGGCAAGAAGGACCAATGGCGAGCGTAAAAGATAGGGACCCCACCTTATCAGATGTCTCAAGCACTTGCATGCACCATTGTTTGTGCTTATAAGTTTAGGAACACTGCTTGTAAAAGACTGTAAAACCTAAACTCATAAAAGAAATGGAAATAATGAATCAGGTTGAACTTTTGGAGGGCATGCCAAACCACCCCCAATTGGCCGCCAACCCTAGCCAAGGGGGTTTTAAATAGCCGTGACGAGAACATGGACCGAACCTACCACGAGAGGTCTCTCTGTGGGTTGGTTTGAATGTAGGAGGACACTTGGATGCCAGGGGGGTCTCCGGCTGTAAATTCCTTGCCTCCGGGTCCTACTCAAATGATCAACGTGACTCGAGATAGATTCTTGAGGGGCCTTGTTACTAGTGCAAGGCGGAACCTTGGAAGAAATAAAGTGCATCCTCACGGATTGCGAATATTATTCCTTTTGAACAAGACTTGTATCTCTGATAAAGTGCTAATATTAAGTTCATTTCCAAGGAACATGTGTGAATTTGTTTTTGTGTTAGTGCCATAAGATTACGTGAACGAACCCTATCCTTTAAGAGACTAATTAAGGAAGTTTCCTTTACATGTCACATCTAAAAGTGGTAGGGCTAATTAGATAACTAAAGTACACCTATTGAGGGAATTAGGTGGGCTGAACGGGTCTGTCCTATAGTAGGGTGGTCCCAATGAAATGGGAGGCTTCTCACAAGATTTTACCATCGATTGATCTTTGGGTAGCGCAGGTTAATACCCAAATTCATACTGTTTTTGGGGAATAGAAGGGGATTATGCCCTACGGACTGAGAGGTGGAGCGACGCATCCCTCTCTTTCCTTCTTCTCCTTGAATCTAGAGGGGTATGAACCTGCTTTGGATTGGGTAACTCCGCACATAGGGGAGCGACTGGGAAACCTTGACCATGAGGGATTCAAGATTCAGGTCGATCCTAGTGGGTTCAGCCGCCAACATTTCATTGTGAGGCGGACTCGAGAAAACCTAGGCAACAAACCCCGTGACATTCCGTGGGAGTGCCAGCGGGCGATGCTTAGATTTGTTTCTCAATAGACTGCCAAAAATGTGCTTGGACAGCCAATAGATAGGCACGTTACAATTTGTATCAGAGCTGACCCACGACTAAAACAATTAGGGAAAAAAATTGGGAAGAGTGAGGCGATGTGTTCATTAGAAAATGTTTTTCTTTTTTACTCACTTGTGGATTGCTGCTGCCGCTTTTAGACTTATGAGGCATGGAGCAGGTTCCTCGTATTCCATATCATGTTCATGATAGCTATGAACTCTTCAAGCTATCACAGATGATCCAACATGATGGGGATTCTGGATCGGCTCTAAAAACCCTCACTGCTGTATGTGGAAAGGTGTTGGACTTGGAGCACAGGATACTGCTGCATAGATGCCAAACGACTCGCCTATGTTTAAAACAATATGAAGAGGTTAAAGTAGTTGGAACACTTGAAAATTATCAAGTTATTCATCTTCCATGAGGCTCGTGTGAACTCGACCCTATACATCAAACGCCGGCAAGTAGATCAGAACCGCTACATCTATGAAGAGGTGGTTAAAATTTTACTAGTAGACAAAATTAAAGTAATGGGGTGAAATGAACGTCATGGCTATCAAAAATAGGGATTTCCTGAACTTCCCATGACTTATCACTTCCTGAGAATCCATTCCCCCAATCCATACTACTATTCTATCCTTGTAGCTGAATCCAATAGGGAATTATTAACCTGGTGTTAATGTAACTCCTAAAAGGAAAATCATCTCAACCAAACCCTATCTATTCCCAAATAATTGTACTTAAGGCTTACACCTCCCTATGGTTAAATAAGAATTTTATGCTCATTTGAATGGTTGCATAGTTGCAATGGAAAATATGTGCGCATTGATTTAAGTTGTATAGGGATGTGTAAATGCAATCTAAACACATGAAAGTTTAAATGGTAACTAGATACAACCCCAAGCACAAATCTAGAATCTTGTTTCCGCACTAAGCCCAGTAGAGGTATAAGAGAAGAAGTTTCTTCCCAATCAAATTAAACCACCAGAATTTGATGGAAAAGGGAAGACTGTTGAAGCTGATGCTGAAATATGGATTGAATCCATGGAGGACTATTTTAGTGCAACTGGAATAGCACTTGTGAACCAAGCCATGATTGCTATGCTCAAGCTCACCAGCAAAGCTAGGTTGTGGTGGAAGCAATGGTGTAAAGACCAAGTAGTCCATTGAAATCACAATAACTTGGGAAAAACTAAAGGAAGCAGTGCAGGGAAGGTATATGCCACCTGCATACAAAACTCAAAAAATGAATGAGTTCTTCAAGTTGAAACGGTTGGGCATGTCTCTAGAGGCGTACTACTCGAAATTTGTTTCCTTGTTGCTGAAATACGCCCCGACAATGAGTATCCCCCAATAAGTCTTGTTGAAATACTCCTCGAAATTGAGTATCCCCCAATAATTCTTGAAGTTTTGTGATGGGCTGAATCCACTAATAAACACTCGGTTGGAATCAATGTGTCCTTCAGACATGCAAGATGCATTGATAAGAGCAGAATCTATTGCCCATGAAGTCCAGCCAAAGTCCAGACCTTGGGCTTATAGAGACCAGAATTCAAGGATATCGAGAGCTCAAATTAAAAGGGCACAAGGATAGGGTCAAGGCCAACGAAAGAAGCTAAGAGAAAATGCAATCAATGACTTTGTCCCCACTCAAAGAAGTGATCAAAGCTTGCGTTGTTTCCACTGCAATGAGCCTGGGCACTTCAAAAGGGAATGTCCCAAACTTGGTGGGGACCATCGTCATCAAGGGAAATTCGAAGGCCAAGCAAGGGCTACCCGTGGCCGTGGTCGCACGGCATTGGGAAGAGCAAACACTTCCAATATTAACACTAAAGGATTAGAAGAAGAAGAAGATTCGTGCATGGAAGCCAAGATTGAGAGGGCAACCATTCATGCCGCTCTCCATAAGAAGGGGTCGAACAGCTAATTCTCGGTTATTCAAACACCATCAAACTACTAGGGTAAGGAATTCAAAACCTTGATTGACTATGGTAGCACTCATTCTTTCATTTCACCAACCTGTGTAAGAAGGTTAGGGATAACCACTGTAGCTTCCCCCACTCTACTTATCGAACTAGAAAATGGGCGAGAAATCACTTGCAGTAGACAAATTGCTAAGGTGGAATTCCTACTCGAAAACAAGCACACAACTGTTAAGTTCAAGGTAATGAATCTAGGTGTCCATGAATGTCTACTCAGGGGATGGATTGGTTAATCCCCAATGATGCTCACATTCATTGTGGAAAGGGTCAAGTCTCATTTCAGAATCCTAAGGGTGAGCTAGTTACAACACAAGGTGAAGCAGGTAAACCAAAGATCTAGCTAGCTAAGGCAACACGAATAGTTCAAGGAATAAGGAAGGGATTACTCGTCTACCTGATCAAGCTAAAAAAACCAGATCAGGCAGAGGACACCAATGAAGAGCCATCATGGTTAAAGGAATATGTAGATGTGTTCCCAGAAGAATTGACTGAATTACCACCGCCTAAGGAAGTGGATCATGAGATTAAGCTAATCCCAGGAGCTACTCCAATTGCGAAAAGGCCCTACAAGATGTCCATTCGTGAAGCCATTGAGTTAAAGGAACAACTCAAACAGCTACTGGACCAAAGGTACATACGCCCCATTAGTTCTCCTTGGGGAGCTCCAGTCTTATTTCAAAGAAGAAGAATTGTACATTTGTTGAGATATCGAGCTCCACTCGTGATATGCTAGGGTGACCGTTGTGCATTTATGTCACCGACTTGTTAGCTGCAGATGCGGTTGGTACACCGCCCATGAATAATAGCTAGATGATAGCTATCCTTATCTACTCTAGTTCATGGCTCAGTTAGCATGCCACCTTAGTTAGTTGAGTTTGGTTTGAGACCCATATATAGGATTCTTCTATTTCTCTGTATGAGAGTTCCTTTTGGCTTACACAACTAAGAAGAGGAAAACTGCTTTTAACCTCCACTTTTGTGTGTATTCCCCCATTTGTGTAAGTGAGAAAGCTACAAGTGAGACTCATTCCTTCTCTCCACAATCTTGTCATGGTATTAGAGCCTGGTTTGTGGTAAGGAGCTCAAGAAAGCAAACCAAGTTCATGGTGTTCTGGTAAGAGGACCAATGTTTCTTTCATTTTTCGAGTTTGGGAGCAAGTCTCTGCAAGTAGCACAGCCGGAAAGTGCAAGAGTGCATTGTCTCAAATTGAGATGTCTTTCACGGTGTAGCAAGAGGGCAGTATATGCTACAGGAAAGGGCTTTAGCCCTTGGTTGCCTTGTTTTTTTTTATTTGAGGCCATTTCGGGGCCCATTTTGGAGGCGAAAGTTTTCCGCACGCACTCAAGAAAAGGCTCTATTTTTTGCTGTGCGACCACTGTTCTACAAGTCGGTGAAAAGTTACTGTAGAAATTGCATCGTATGCTTGTGGGCAGAGACATTGGGAGTTACAGAATCATCCTTGTTGCCTATTGATGCAAAATCGTCACTAGGAAGTGACTATGTGGTCAAATACCACTTTCATCAGTTTTGCAGATTTGCCCTTGTGAGACTGAAGCTGTGTTTTTTGTAGTGACGGAATTCTTTGCAGTGTTCTGTAATGGTGTCTGATTCTCTTCCACAGATTGTCACTGAAAAGCTTGACAAGAACACCTTCCAAGCATGGAAGTTTAGAATGACGAATTTCCTAATGGGAAAAGGATACTGGGAATTCTTGCAAGAAATGAAGAAGAACCAGTTCTTCCTAATGTTCCCAATCAATAGCAAATGTAGGCATTTAAAGGATGGCATGAGAGAGCCAGAAAAGTTATATACTGGCTGTCTATCAGTATTTCAGACTCTATGATTATGCATATTCAGGATGTAAGTACACCAAAGGAGGCATGGGATACTTTGTCAAAAATGTATAGCACAAATACGCAAGCCAGGAAAATGCAGCTCAAGCAAGAGTTGCACAATGTGCAAAGAGAAAGTATGAGCATCAATGACTACCACATGAAGGTGAAGAAGATTGCAGATGCACTTGCTTCCATTGGGTCGCCAGTGGAAGATGATGATTTAGTCTCTATGACCTTGAATGGTCTAGGAAAGGATTATGCACAGTTCCAAACATCCATTTCCGTCCGTGAAAGATTTTTTGATTTTGAGGAGTTGATTGCTCTTCTAATTTCTGAGGAGCAGAGAAATGGTGGTGTATCTTCTTCAGGAGGAACTTCAAAAGAAGCTATCTTCTGCTCAAATGCTGGAAAAGGCAGAGGCAGAGGTAGAGGAGACCGATCTAGAGGCCGTGGTAGAAATCAGAATATGCAGCAAACTCAAGAAAACTAGTCCTATGGAGGAGGACGTGGTAACTCTAGAGGCAGGGGGAGCCAAAGAGGTCGTGGTGGATGGCAAAGAGGCCAAAATGCAAACAGTAATGTTGAATGCTACTACTGTGGTAAAATGGGTCATATGGCTAAAGACTGCTATAAAAAGTAGAATGACATCATGAATGGAAAATTGCAACAAGGAAATTATGCATCTTCTAGTAGATAGGGTGATGACAGAAATGAGCATTTGTTTATGGTGCAACACATGACCAATTCTATGAAAAGTGCAGAAGAAAGCAACAATGTGTGGTATGTTGACTCAGGTGCATCAAACTTGACATGTCATGCAGAATGGATGGAGGATGCAAGGAAAATGGAAAAACCAAGATTTGTGGAGACTGGTGATGATACTGCACATCCTATTGTGCAGATTGGAAAAATTCCTTTGTCTATGCAGGATGGAAAAAAGAAATACCTGTCGGATGTATTTCATGTCCCGAATATCACCAAGAACCTGGTTTCAGAAACGTCAAATGGTTAAGTAGGGTTTGTAGGTCAGATTTAATCCTCATGGATGCTTTGTTGAGGATATAAAAAATAAAGGTCGCTTGATAGCGAAAGGAAAGAAGAAGGGCAGAATGTTTACGTTGGATGCAGACATGCTTGAATTGAGTGCAGCAATGTTTGCACATGGGACCGGTGTAGTTGCAGATATTGATATTTGGCATAAATGCATTGGTCATGTTAATGTACAGTGACTTAAATCAATGCAGACCCAAAATATTGTTGCAGGATTGCCTAAATTCAAGGTTGCAGAAATGCATAAGATATGTGAAGCCTGTCAATTTAGAAACCAAGCAAGGAAACCATTTCCTAGACATGTTCAAGAGTGTAAAAAGCCATTGGAATTAATCCACTCTGATGTGTGGACTACTAAAGCTGCATCTATTAGAGGTTTTCATTATTTTGTCACTTTTATTGATGACTATAGTAGAAAAGTTTGGGTGTATTTTATGAAAAAGAAAAGTGAAGTGTTTGGGCATTTCAAAACTCTTAAAGCTATGGCTGAAAAAGAAACAGGCCTGCAAATAAAATGCCTAAGGTCAAATGGAGGGGGAGAGTACCTCTCAAACAAGTTTGCAAGGTTCCTGCAGGAGCATGGCATAAAGCAACAATATTCATGCATCATACCCCACAACAAAATGGAATTGTAGAAAGGAAGAACAGGCATATTGGAGAGGTATCTCGTGCCATGCTCAATGAAAAAGACTTGCCAGATTTTTATTGGGCTGAAGCAGTTGCTACAGCAGTCTACATAATGAACAGGACTCCCACTGCAGCAATACATGGAATGACTCCAGAGGAGAGGTATACTGGTAAGAAACCAAATATTTCTCATTTGAAAATTTTTGGTTGCATTGCCTATGTACATGTGCTAGATGAGTTGAGATCCAAGTTGGATCCAAAAGCTGAGAAGTGCATCTTTATTGGTTACTCTCTACAAAAGCAGAAAGGGTATAGATGCTATAACCCTTCTACTCGTAAGTTTATAGTGAGCAGAGATGTTTTTGATGAGATGAGTAGCTGGTATAAACCAGTAAATGTGATTGATGATGTAGATGCACAAAATGGTAATGCTGCACAGAATTCATAGCAGCAGTCACAAAATATTAGTGGACGTGGAGTGTCCTCTAGCAGTGGTTCACATTCTTCACCATGGATAGGCAGATTGAGATTAGGAGAATGTCCTCAAAACAATGCAGATAGTGGTATGCAGGTTTCACAAAAAGGAAAAGAGAAGGTAGATCAACCCATGTTTGATGTGAATGCAGGTCACTCTTATGTGGATGGTGAATCCAGTGGCTCAGAACAGAGCATTGATAATGAGTTGGGTATTCCTTCTATTGTTATACCTGGAGTAAGGAATACCAGGGATGTTTTGAGAGCACCTGGGAGTGAACCTACTTTGCGTAGGTCTACCAGAGCTAGGTATCCTGTGGATAGGCTGAAATGTGATGGATTTACAGCCATTCACTATGCCTATATGGTCAAAGTGATACAGGAATCAAAACCCACTTCTTTTGAGCAAGCCATGGGAAAAGAAAAATGGGAGAAAGACATGGATGAAGAAATGGATGCCTTGGAAGCAAATGCTACATGGGAATTGGTACCTTTGCCTAAAGATAAGAATGCAATTGGTTGTAAGTGGGTTTATAAGGTGAAGCACAATGCAGATGGTTCTGTGAACAGATACAAGGCAAGATTAGTAGTCAAGGGGTATGCACAAACATATGGCATTGATTATGAAGAAACATTCAGTCCGGTTGCAAGGATGGCAACCCTAAGAGCAGTCATTGCTATGGCTACATCAAAGGGATGGTCTTTACATCAGATGGATGTAAAGAATGCCTTCTTGCATGGTAATTTTCAAGAAGAGGTCTATATAGAGATGCCACTAGGTTATGTGCATGCTATTCATCCTGAGTTTGTTTGCAGGTTGAAGAAAGCCTTGTATGGCTTGAAGCAAGCACCTAGAGCATGGTCTGACAAGATAGGAAAGTATCTTGTCACTATTGGCTTTCAGATTTCCAAGGTAGATTTCTCACTTTATGTGAGAAAAACAGAGAAAGGTATTATGCTACTTGTCATTTATGTTGATGATTTGATTATGACAGGTGATAGTGATGAAGATATCCTTCATGTGAAAATGCTATTAAAGCAGAAGTTTGAGATGAAGGATTTGGGAGAGTTGCGTTATTTCTTGGGCATTGAGGTGATTAGATCATCAAGTGGGATACAGCTCTTGCAGAGGCAGTATGGATTGGACATGCTGTCCAAAAATGGGATGACAGGCTGTAAGCCTATTTCAGTTCCTTTGGAGCAGAATGTGAAGCTGAGCGCAGATACAGGTGAGCTTCTGGAAGACCCTACTATGTACAGACACATAGTAGGAAGTTTGATTTATATGACTATTACCAGGCCAGATTTGAGCTATGCTGTTGAATTGGTAAGTTAGTTTATGCAGGCTCCAAGGAAACCGCATTTGGATGCGGCTAGATGCATACTCAGGTATGTGAAGTCCACACTGCAGTATGGACTATTTTATGAGACTGGGGTTTAGATACAGTTGCATGGATACACTGATGCTGATTGGGCTGGTAGTATTTCTGATAGACGATCTACCAGTGGATATGTGTTCTCTTTTGGGAGTGCTACAGTCACTTGGAGCAGCAAGAAACAACCTACAGTTGCCTTGTCGAGCATAGAGGCTGAGTAGAGGGGTGGAGCAATGGCTGCATGTGAGGTAGCTTGGTTGCATAAGCTACTTTATGATATGCATCAGCCTACAGATGGGCCAGTTGTCATTTATTGTGACAACATGAGTAGTATACACTTGGCAAATAACCCAATCTATCATGATAGAACAAAGCACATTGAGGTGCATTATCACTGTGTGCGGGAGAGGGTTTTACTAGGTCTTATTGATCTAGTTTATATCTGCACAGAGGATCAGGTAGCTGACATATTCACGAAGGCATTGGATGCAGAGAAGCTACGCGAGTTCAGAGACCTGCTTGGTGTGCAAGAATTGGGATTGAGCTCGAGGGGGAGTGTTGAGATATTGAGCTTGACTCGTGATATGCCAGGGTGACCGTTGTGCATTTATGTCACTGACTTGTTAGCTGCAGATGCGGTTGGTACACCGCCCATGAATAATAGCTAGATGACAGCTATCCTTATCTACTCTAGTTCGTGGCTCAGTTAGTATGTCACCTTAGTTAGTTAAGTTTGGTTTGAGACCCATATATAGGGTTTTTCTATTTCTCTGTACGAGAGTTCCTTTTGGCTTACACAACTAAGAAGAGGAAAACTGTTTTTAGCCTCCACCTTTGTGTGTATTCCCCCATTTGTGTAAGTGAGAAAGCTACAAGTGAGACTCATTCCTTCTCTCCACAATCTTGTCATCATTTTGACTTTGCATCGATTATAGAGTCCTGAACCAAGTAACAATCAAGAATAAATACCCCATTCCAAGGATAGACAAGTTACTCGATCGACTGCAGGGAGAAAAAATATTCTCCAAGATTGATTTGAGGTCAGGGTATTATCAGATCCGCATCAAGGATGAGGATATTCCAAAGATGGCATTCAATACCAGATATGGTCATTTGAATTCATAGTAATGTCTTTTGGATTGACTAATGCCCCTGCCACCTTTAATAGGCTAATGCAGGACATTTTTAGATCATACCTCGATGATTTTATACTCATCTTCTTTGATGACACCTTGGTTTATTCCAAGGAAGAGGCAGATCATGAATCCCAAGTTCGTATCATCCTTGAGACCATGAGGACTCATAAGCTCTATTCTAAGAAGAAAAAGTATGCCTTCCTCAAAAGGCAGATTGAATATCTTGGATTTATTGTATCAAGTGAAGGGATCTTTGTAGACCCTTCCAAGGTTAAGGATGTCCAAGAGTGGTCCCCACCGGCTACTATTAAAGAAGTGCATAGGTTTCTTGGATTAATAGGTTGGTACATGATCCTCATTAAGGATTATGCTTTAATTGTAGCACCCCTCACAAATTGTCTAAAAAAGCAAGTTGCCTAGTGTGGACGCCCTATGAACAAGAAAGTTTTGATCAACTCAAGCATAGCTTGGTGACAGCACCAATTCTGAAGTTCCCTGACTTAAGCAAGGAATTTGAAGTTATCACAGATGCTAGCACACTTGCACTGGGCTGTGTACTAATGCAAGATGGTCATCCCATAGCCTACTCCTTGCGGAAGCTAAAAACCCATGAGAGGTATTATGCCAGGAACTCCTCTTGGTCCATACACAAATAAATACCATGTCTCCCTCATTGAAGAGTTGCTCTTGTATATTTAGATCTGCATAGTCTTTCTGCTTACCGTAGTGCTTTAGATAATGCACTAGCATTGGCATACTTGAAGGTACTGAAAAATGGATTGTAGGGACGCTTATGCATATTCGTCATTATGGAAATCATACTTTGTTTTGCATCGCAAAATTGGTTAAATTGAAAGGTAGGGGTAAAAACTTCAATCAAGTCCATGAGAATTGGGAATGCTGCAATAATGAGTTAAGTATGTTTAGGTCATTGCAACAATAACCGGGTTTTGGGCTCCTATAATCCTTTAGAGAGATGTAGCTTGCTAGGCCTGATGACTTTGTGTTCCTCATACAAAAGAAAAATACAAGCCTCTATTTATAATTTGTGTAAGTGCATTGAAAAGAAATTCCCAAGAGTAGAACTCTGCATTGCATCATCGTCCTAGGAAAGACTCGCATTTAGATTACACGGTATCATGGATGGTTTCAGTGGCATTGCTAGCGATTCATCTTAAAGATGGTTACAAGACACGCATATGAAGCGTTAACCTTAGTTTCTCAGGTAGCTCAATGAGATAATTCCTATATGGGGCTTAACTTGAATTACTTAGGACTAAAGGTAATTGAGCCAATCCATTGTTACTTCATAAGTGGACCCTGAGATAAGTAAAACACTCACTGGTCTCTATTCCAAATTTGGCATGGATAAAGCTGAAACATGAAGATATCACCTTTAACATTGATGCAATCTGTCGTTAATACAAGAGGTTCGAGTGTCATTTATTCCAATGACAAGAGCCCTGGATTAAAGACTAGCAAGCTAGGACAGCTACTACCATCCGAGAACTATCGGATATAGATTGCTCACTCCTATCACGTAGGAGCGGGGTCGGAAAGAAGGTATTCCCTAACCCTCGGTGGATATTGGGAATCACCATCAAGGCAAGAAGGACCAATGCCAAGCGTCAAAGATAGGGACCCCACCTTAGTAGATATGCCGAGCACTCACCTGCACCATTGTTTGTGCTTGTGAGTTTAGGAACACCACTTGTAGAAGACTGTGTAACCCAAACTCATAAAAGAAAAGGGAATAATGAATTAGGTTGAACTTTTGGAGGGCGTGCCAAACCACCCCCAATTGGCTACCAACCCTAGCGAAGGGGGTTTTAAATATCCATGAAGGAAACATGGACCGAACCCACCACGAGAGGTCTCTCCACGGGTTGGTTTGAATGTAGGAGGACACTTGGATGCTAGGGGGGTCTGGTTGTAAATTCCCTATCTCCGGGTCCTACTCAAATGATTAGCGTGACTCAAAATAGATTCTTGAGGGGCCTTATTAGTAGTGCAAGGCATAACCTTGGAAGAAATAAAGTGCATCCTCACTGATTGCAAATATTATTCCTTTTGAACAAGACTTGTATCTCTGATAAAGTGCTTATATTAAGTTCATTTCCAAGGAACCTATGTGAATTTTTTTTCGTGTTAGTGCTATAAGATTACGTGAATGAACCCTGTCCTTTAAGAGGCTAATTAAGGAAGCCGCTTTTACATGTCAGACCTAAAAGTGATAGGGCTAATTAGATAACTAAAGTATGCCTATTGAGGGAAGCAGGTAGGCGAAACCCCCGACGGGTCTATCCTATGGTAGGGTGGTCCCAGAGAACTGGGAGGCTTCTCATAAGATTTTACCGTCAATCGACCTTTGGGCAGCATGGTTTAATACTTGAATTCATACGGTTTTTGGGGACTGGAAGGGGATTATGCCCTACAGACTGAGAGGTGGAGTGATGCATCCCTCTCATTCCTACTTCTCCTTGAACCCGAGGGGTATGAACTTGCTTTGGATTGGGTAACTTCGCATATAGTAGAGTGACCGGGAAACCTTGACCACCAGGGATTCAAGATTCAGGTCGATCTTACTGGGTTCGATTGTGAACATTTTGTTGCGAGGCTGACTTGAAAAAACCTAGGCAACAAATCCTGTGACATTTCGTGGGAGTGCCGGGCAACCACGCTTAGATTCTTTTCTCGATGGACTCCCAAAAACATGCTTTGACAAATGGGCACGTTACATGGGATGCTATATATTTCCCTTTGCTACTTTCCCCCATTGGGGTCGAGATATGACATTGGGGAGCCCGAGTAATAGGAGAGATAGATAGATGGAGGAGGAGAGTCCCCATTCATAAGCTTACCAAATGAGATTGTATACTATTCTAGATAGGGAGAGATTCTCCTGGTAGGATATTTTAATGCTAGGATATACAAAAAATAGTGTGACACATATGATTTTGAGGATCTAGGGAGGTCTAGGGTGATGGATGTAGAGGAGGCAAGCACATGCATGATTTCCATTGATACAAGAGGAAATAGTACTCATTACAGCTAATACTTACTAGAGCTAGGGTTGTGAAACCATCTTATTATTTACAATGGGATGAAAGAGTGGACTAGATTTGGAGCATTGACTTGTGTCCAACCAACCCACTGACTCTAACATATAGACTATGTACTAGGTTCCATTAAGACAACGAAACTAGTTAGATCCTTCACCATCTCCCTTGTTTGATTGAAGCATATCACCCACATATTATAATCACTTCTCATACCCTACCCACTAAACCCACATATTTTAGCCACCGCCTATACCGTAATCACCATTTTCTATTTCAAGCACAAGCTAGTTGACATATGTAGCCATCACATATAAGATGGGCTCATAGATTTTGAGAATATTTCCCCCTAGGGACACTCACCTCCTAGCTCACCTCCATCCTCCACTCAACTACTCTCCAAATCTTCTCACACTCCACACACATTAGTAGATGCATCCGATGTGGGACCATGCCTCAAAACAGGTGGTACGATGATGAGTGCAAGGAGCTATATAGACACCTCTAGATTTAGAGATGACTAGGGTTTATTACAAAGAGAGAGGCCAATAGGCAGATGAAGAACTTGACTTGTGGTAAACAATAAGGATATGAGGAGGTGCAATATTGGGATCTATACCATTTATTCATGAGCTAAGATGTAGCCACATCATGGCACATACTATGGGAGCCATATTGCCCCACACCCATCAATGAGCCAGAGACATGGAACTCCTATGCAAAGGGACTATATGATGTATCACACTAGCCATAGATTCCCCATATTTTGGAGCCCCATGCTACCACATCCACATTCTTAACACATGATATGATAAGGAGAGCAATAAAGTTTCTATAACATGCATGAACACATGGTGGTGTACAGATCGGACGCCGTATGCATGGGTAGTGAGCGTCAGAAGGTCCCCAAGAACAAAAGAACTCTACTTTTTGCACAAAAAACAATGAAGAAAGCTTGCATGACATGAACAAGAGACCAATTGGGTGCAATCTCCCCCCATCCCTTGTGTGAGCGCTCCAGAAAGCATGTATTTTATATATTATTCATCTTCAAGCTCAAGAAATAGCCCAATTTACAATTAGCACACTTTAGCTTTTGTGTTTGCTTTTGTGCCACTAAAGAATTAAAGCTATTGAGCACCCAAGAAGTCAGGTGGTACCCAAATACAATGTCCAATACAAAGATTTAAATCGTGCGCCCATGTGCATACAAAAATAATAAATAAATATCAAGCGATTTAATAAATAAGTACGAAAAAATACAAGCGCCATGCCTAAGATACGCGCCCATAAAAAATTGATGATAATTTGAATACACGCTATCCTCCAATGCTTCCCACTGCCACCGTTGCTTGCTCTACACATTAACTGAAGCATTCACAATTGTTAGAAAAATAATACAATTAAACCGACAAAAGTGAATACCTAGCAGTTTTCAGCTACAAAAATAAATTGGTTAGAAATCAATCCTAACATTAATTTATTACGAGTGCACACTCTAAACTCATAAATTTTTATTAATTTAAATATGTATTTTGCGGAATCGCCCGCTATAGAATCACCCACTTACACATTAAATTACCAAAACGCTCGAAAAGGATAGGTGTCCCCATCGACTTTTCGCACAAAGAATCCACCTTGTGTATGAGCCCCGGTAATAAAATTTTACGAAATCCACCGCAAAACCTTACAAAATCCACCATGGAATATGCCTCCTGGCATCACACGGTTATATAGGTGAGCACTTTATTTGTCTAGTGGGACATTCCTCTCCTTGCTTTTATGTTCAATAGGGCCCTAGCATAAGGCTTCCCAAATGAGTGGACCATGCATACCATCATGCCCATCCACAAGTCTAGGGACCCCCTAGATCTAGGTAACTATAGAACCATCATGGTGGTCACACATTGGCAAAGATATATGGAGTAGTGATGGAGGCAGAGCTCAGTGCATATATAGAGAGAGGGAGATTGAGAGTAGTAGGACATGCTAGTTTTTGATGGGGGTTTTCTACACTTAACCATATCTTTCCCTTGAGGAGCATGATTGAGCATGAGAAAATGAGAAAGAATAGACTTTATTTCTATTTTATGGATTTTTGAAAAGCCTTTGATACAGTTCCATGAGATAGACTATTACAGAGGTTGCAGACATTGCGGATCCCATCATACATGATTTGGGGGATCTATGCACTATGCGAGAGGGTGGTAGCTAAGTGAGATGCCCAAAAGGACTTTTAGGTGCATGGTCTCTAGAACCATTAGAGTTGAAGCAAGGATGTCCTCTCTCCCCTTCACTCTTTGGTCTCTAAATCGATGACATAAAATATCACATCACATGAGGATGAGGCATGTATACTAGTCTTTATTATGCCTTATATGATGATATTATTTTGATCTTTGAATCACATGAGGGTCTACAATAACATCTCCATGTCCTTAATGACTTTTGTACATAGTGTGGAAATTTGATGGTTAATCTTGGGAAAACCAATATTTTGATCTTTCACACACTAGCCCTAGTGAGGAGGAGATCAATCTTCATTGTAGTAAGAGATGGACAAGTGGAGGGTGTGGACTCATATGTCTACTTAGGGAGTACTTTTATTATATTTTTTTGGGAGACTCACCATGGTGTAGGAAACCAAAGACCGTCTCACATGAGGATACACAACATTGGCCCATGATGGAGAGACAGTGTCACCAGGTACACTTCTAGAAACCTCACACATAGAGATGGCTATTTTATACAATAATCACACCAATCATGATGTGTGGTACACCTATTTGGACCTTTCTTTTCCCATATCAAAACTCCATTACTAATTCTCTTTTCTTCTTCCATCTATGGCTCTTAATACCCCACCATTGACAATGGAATTTTCAACTCATCAATGAAGCATAAGGATATCCACTTCTCACCCATGAAAGAAAATGACAACTTCGCCTTCAACACTAAATGTAAACCCATCATTAGAATATACATTAGTGCACACCCTCAAGTTAAGACTTTTGACTTGAAGACGTCCACCAACATCATCCATATGTAAATCAAACGGGAAAGGGGTTTTATTGTGATGTGATGAGGATGTAATGGGGGGACTCCTGACCTATGTTGAAAAGGCCACATGAATGAGAGATTGTGGGGTTAATTTGTAGAGAGGAGGCAATGTATTGACTCTATGGTTAGAGAGGTGGATATTAGGTGAAAGTTTTATGGGTGAAAATGACTTTGTCTTCAATGGAAAAATTGAAATGTTAAAAGGATGGAAGGACAAGGTGCATGCATTGCTCTTGTCTTCTACAATCTTCCCACATGGTTGTAATTTTTGAGACAAGGATATTCTCGATTTTGCATAGCAAAAAGGTGGTTGAAACCTCAGTGGTGGGGATGATTGCATCAAATTTTTGTTATTGTTGATTGCTTCATCGCCATCTTTGTTTTTTTGCTTGTTCTTCAAATTCTTCGTTGTCTTCATGTTGAGACAGATCTACTGTGCTAGATGGATGAGATATTGCTGAAACCCTCTCCTTACGATGCTTACAAAAGAATGAAGCTTTGAAATATCACTCTTCTATTCATTCTCTATGGTAGTTTCACTTTCCAACATGCTTTTGCATTACAATCTGCCTCACAGATAGGTCTTCTACTTCAATGATAATTCTTTATTTTCTTTCAATTTGCAAGTAAAAAATGTCAATATATGAAGCTGTAAATCCCTTTAGAGCACACAAACTTTGAATGCCTCTCTACAAAACTAGAGCACACAACTCTCTCATTGGAACCCCAAGAGAGACACCAAGGAAAAGGGGATTTTACTGTAAGAAAATCTATTTTGTAACATCAACAAGCTTTTATTTCATCCTTTAGAGAACCAAAACAAGGAAAACAACAATTCGTCATGCAGCATCATAGTAGATATCTCCCTCAGATTTGATAGAATCAATCATAATCTTCAACATCTTCACAAAATCCATCATAACAAACAAGAACACAAAGGAATACACCACTTTTTAATGGAAATCAATCACATAATATTCATCTTCATTGTCTTCATAGTTTTCTGTTTCAATCTCTCATAGTAAATACATTGTTTTTGATAGAATTTGATATCTTTGACTCTCTCTCTCTTTCTCTCTCTCTCTCTCTCTCTCTCTATCAATAGCACATCATCTCCTTACTACAATACTCAATAATGACACTTAATAATCCCTCTTAGGTCGTGGATGCACCTCCCAAGAGATATGGGAGGTATGAAAGGGCACCAGAACCACTACATTGTCTCTTCATAGCTCACTATTGTCACTGTCACTTTAGTCTTCTCTTCAGTCTTCTCTTGAGTCTTCAGCAGCTACTTCTTCCATTTGTTTTAGCTCTTTTGAAATTCGATTAATACTTTCCAAAAGTTAAGAAACTTTTCCAAAGTCACATGTACATTCTATAGAACAGTTACAGAAGATCTACAGAATAGAACAGAACAGAGATAGAGCAGCGACAGAGGCTCTATAGAGGGTTACAGAAGGTCGTCAGAGAACAGTAAATCCTCATAACTCATACTAAAACCATTCCAAACTATCAAAAACTATTCAATAAGCTTTCAACCTTCATCAAACATCAATCCATACTTCAAACATAAGAAAATCAAAACAAAATAGAAGCTAAACAGAAGGTATCAAAACCAATCAGAACCTCAACAGAACCTATCAGAACATCATAGAGCCTCATATTTCTACTAAGAATCATCATGAGATTCCAAAACATAGTAAATATCATTTAAAAAACTCTCAAACACTTCAAAAAAAAAAAAACCATGCATCACTCAAAATCCATCAAAAACCAACCATTTAGACCTCAAAAACAACAAAAATAGTCAAAAATTCAGTCTTTTTCCACTCTCAACATATCCCCATACTTAGAAAGAAAGCGTCCTCGCGACCTAAGTAAAAGAAGAATGTAAGTTCAATAAAGAGCTCAATTAGATCTTCTTTAGTATCTTCAATAATCACCCCAAACCACGACCCCAACTTATCACCTATATCTAAGAAAGAATACTACTAAAGAAAAACATCGTTATTCATTAATACATCTTATAAACAATAGAAAGTCATGACAAAATCGTAAAGGATATACGAGGTTCTTTAGCTTTGCATCGTAGGCTTTCCATCCACCATCACCATCAATGTCAATAGTCAAAAAGAGAGTTCTCGAACAAATTATTCAACCAGCACGAACTCATCACATAAAAATTAATACATCACAAAGACAAAACAACCATCTGAATGGCACCTCCAAAAAATATATCATTAAGAAGCATAGAAGGTACATTCAAGGGTATCAATGAAGATGATCCCTCTTGAAAGCTTGATGATTACAAAAGCAATCCATGGATAAAGACTCATCTACAAAAGATTTTGGAGGATTTTGAAAGAATTGAAGGCAGCACATCCATTCTAGCAAAACAGGGTATCTGCTAGGTAAACAAAGGGCATGAAAATATAGGACATCCAACTGTTGGGAATAAATATTCACATTGACATTCATATAAAGCTTTGGAATGGCCTTTTGATCGTTATGGGAATGCCTATGCATATATGCTAGGTACCAAGCAAAATGGGCTGTCAATCTCACTGAAGGATCTAGAGATTGTGAATATTGTTGGAAAAAATGGAGATAATTTTGGTACGCTTGACTAGCAGTTGTCCAGTCCCTTGGAATTAATGGCCAATTAATCTGTGGTCTCGTGAGAGAATCAGTTGAGCTCCATCCTCTTCTTCTTGCAATCTACTAATCAAATCCTTCATACTTACTAACCAACTAAGGGGGTTGAGAAATAGAAGTGGTAGGAGATGGAAGATGAATAAATAAAAGAGGATGAAGAGATGGGTAGGCAAAATCATAAAATGAGGAATAAGATAAAGAAGGATTAGCTGAAAATTTAAGCGAATCAGTTAGGAAAGGTGTTAATTGATAAGGAGGAAAAGTAGAAGGTATGTGGATAGAAGGGGAAGGACAAGGCGGAGAAGGAAAAAAGACTTGATCTTCAATGAAAGAACAATAGGTAAAGATTGGAATTTGAGGAGCACCCTGAGGTTGGAAAATGAGAGGTAAAATGGCTGTTGAGTTGGATTGATAAATGGAAAAATAAGCATCATAGCGATGTGCCATTTGTTGATAATACAATAAGCTAGGAACACAGGGACCTAAAATAGATTATCGATGGTAAGTATCAAAGAAGGATGAATCAAATGGATGGTTCTTGGAAAGATAAGCTAGGAGATCCACCCTCAGTTGGTTAGTGTTCTGCACACGAGTAGAGGCTATATTCTGTTGTTGGTTTAGGACTACAGAATCAATCATTGAATGCCATAAAGTGTTAGGGCAAGTATCCATTTTCGAAGAATAGCACTGGAATATTTCATCTATCCTCAACTCCAAATGGTTGACATGTAAGGAAGCTTGCAAGACCACATCCCCTACATAACAAGCTAGATCTACATCATTTGAAATTAATAGATCACCTCGTAGATACATATAAGACAACAACATGGTATCCGTCATCACAAAATCTTCAAAGACCATACAACATCATATTGGGGAATATGGGAAATTTCCATAAGTTTGGGACACATGGCCAAATCTTTGGATTTGTCATAACTTGAACATTATAACTCCAAATTGAGTGCTTCATAGCTCAATAGATTTCATTTTTCAAGCACATTCCAATGATAGGTCACATCATATGGTTTTGAGAACTTATGGGCATTTTATCTGAGTGCCACCTTTTTAGAATTTAAAAAATGGAAATTGGGAGATTCCCAAACTCACCAATATTGTGTTATACAGACAAATTCTGTTAGCAAATCAAAAGAATAGGCTCCACTCCAACCATCCTTTGGAAGAGGGAGATCTATCGTTGAGAGCTTAATATAGAAGGCCAACTTCTGCAGTTGATAGTGGACAAAAAAAGAATGGTCAAGAGGAACATACTCCTGAAATTGCTCAAATGTAGACCATAATAAATCCATCCTAGACTGCAACCTTTCCACTTTGGCTTGAAACAACAGACATAACGTGGCATATCTCTGGAGAATTGCCAATTCTTGCTGAGATATAGAAGGAATCATGGGGGCATTGGGGCTTGGAGGGATGGACCGTGACTGCGCCAGTTGGTCCTTCAACTGTTTAATCTGGGAAGCTTGGGATTCCACTGTATTATGAGTAGTCTGTAGAGCTGACAATTTCAAATCGAAAAGAGTCTTAAACTCTTGAGCTTCTTTGGACATTTTCTCTTTCTCTTTTGAAACTCTAGTGACCTCTGATTGAGCTTCTACTAGCTAAGTTTTCAAAGAAGATATTTCTTCTCTCTGGGTCTCAATCATTTGTGTTTGTTGTTCCATTTGCTTAAACAGATTGAAAAGAGTGTCATTAGCAGAGGCTAACTCTATGGCTGCCTTATGCATCTGGTCTTTGGATTGCATTAATTCTTCATGGAAAGAAACATATAATTGTTGAATACAAGCTGTCACTGAGAGTTCAATAAAACTCTAGATGTCATTACAAAGGAAAGGAATGGCATCTCCTGACACTAAGTTGTTCATCAATGAAGGAACTGATATTTCCAAAAAACCCTCTCGATGTGCCCTGAATAAGTTGTTGCATTTGAGGTAGGCATGGAGGTCACTTCCAGAGGTAGCAAGAACTGACACTGAAGGAATGATGGGTGGAATTTTCTTTGCTACACGCTTCAAGCGCTTCTGCTGAATGACTAATGGAGGAGGGGAGTCAATATCCTCTATGTCAATGGGTTCTAAATCTTCTGAAGGTGGAGGGGGAGGGACTGGATCAGATGGAGGAGGAGGTAAAATACCCTTCTTAAAACGTGAATATGTAAAAAAAGCATATAAATATGAACCATAGGTTACATTGGTAACATTCCCTCTAGTCACCTTGACAAAATGCTGGTCCATCTTCGTAAGAAGGTAAGTACTCTAGTCAATGGCAACCCCTTTTAAAACCATCCTAGAAGCTGTGAAGAGCTCCTTGGACAAATAGCGAGATGGTGTCTTGGCAGGCATGAACCTGTCTTGGAGAAATTTGTAAACTAGCTTCAAGAGAGGATCAATGATCATTGAGAAAGACACTCCTAAAGTGTTAATCACCTTCTTGACACATCGAGGATCTCTTTAGTAGTCTACTTCTGTAAGAGCTTAAGGATCTCTTCATTTGAGAATAATTGCCTGGCTGTGACGAAGGGTTCTCCTTTGTAGGGAAGAGACAAAGCCTTCCCTAACCCTCTAGGTGTCAGAACCATGGAAGTACCACGAACCAAGCCCGATTTCTTACTATATGACGCGATAAACTCATCACAAAGGGCTGGATCGTCTGGAATCAGAGGAAGTGAAGCAGCAACCAAGTACAAGACCAGCTTTTGCAATAGGCTCAAAAGTCAGTGGGGAAGAATAATCTCTACTTATCGATGGGACATACTAAATAGGAGGAGGAACTTGAGGCGCCATTCAGATGGAATTAACACACACCCCACACACAGACAATCACAGTGAATGCCTCCAAAACAACATAATATCTATAAAAAGAATTCGATTAAAATAAGCACACACAGACATGACTAACCAACTGACCACCCCAAACAATCCACATCTTAGAAAAATTCAGTATGACCCCTACACATATGTGATCGAAAGCTTCATGCTATGCAACAAACATGCACTCGAGACTCCATATCAGGCAGAAAAGAAAACTACAGACCGCACTCGTAATCATATCACATAATCAAACCATAATACCTCAATAACCTTCTCAGGACATAACCAAAACTTCTATAATCAATGACAACTTGAAAGACTGCACGTGCCCATCCCACGAAGCGTATTTATTGAAAATGAGAAAAAGTGTAGTGAGGGGAATGATTTTAGTGAAAGGTTCATTTTAATAAATTATTAACAATGGTTGAAATTTTATTAGGTTGTAAACCTTAATAAGAAAATAATAGTTCATTTTTAAATTTTTAGTTACAATTTATTAATGTGAAACTGTGCTTTTAACGAATCCTCGACTTCAATACCTAGACTCAGGTCTCTAAATGCATATTCATTGATTAAAAAATTAATGTGTGTGAAGAGCTCTTCTTTTTCAACATGTGTATTTTTGTGATGGTTTGTTCATTTTTATTTAAAATTAAGGTACCTCTAAAGCGCATGTAGCGCGTGTAAAGTAAACGGCGGGTTGATTTTCATTTATTAGAAAAAGGTGTGTTTAGTGCAAGTGCGCGTGCCATGGTGGTGTTTAGGATTCATTTAAAGAATTAACCATGAATTTTGGGATAGTGAAAGATAAAAAATAGGAAGGGAAAAAGAATTGTACTTGGAAGTGGGTATGTGTGTATGCAATGAAATGGAATACGTACGTCTCAGTCCCAAGATGCACGTCAGTAGTCCAAAAATGAAAAAAAAACCATGAACTGAAAATGATGTGACACGTCAATGCAAGGTTAGTGGAAGTATATTTGTTTGATGTGTGCGATTTATTTTGTTTTGGTTTTTTGTTGATTGTGTTGTTAGTTTTTTTGGTTTTTTTTAAATTTTTTTGTTTGTTTGTTTTTAAACAAAATATGATTAAAATAGGATAAATGAGACACATAAATATAGTGTAAATTTTGATGGTGAGATTTCAGTAGTCCACCATGAGTGAAAACTAGACCATCAAGTTTCAATAAATTTTTGAATTTATCTGGTATTTTTCAGCTTATTTTCGGGATTGAAAATGATTTTTCCATGAATTTAGTTATTGAATTTAGCATTTTTGCCTTAAAATAATAGTAGGACCATTTGGCAAAGCATTTTCAACATATGGAACATTCTAGAAATATTTAGATGAGTTGGCAAAATTTTTGGAAATTTAATTGAAATTATTTTTTATTTTTATTGATTTTTAATGAATTTTGTTCAATTTTCAATGGATTTTGAAGAATTTTTAATATTTGTAATTTATCTGCAAATTTATTTTCTGCATTTCAACCATGAAAATAAACTAAAATTTTTCCCAATTTGGTAAATGAATTTTTAGCTATTTTTTGTTTTTAATTGAATTTTTAAATGATTTTTAAAAGGAGTTTTTAGGTTTCTAGGTGTTTTCTCGGGTTTTTAAGCAGGTTTTAAAAATTTAAAAATAAGTACCAAGGGCTGTGTGTGAACAGTTGCGTGGAAACAGTTGAGCACGCACCACCGCACAGACAAGTCTAGACGCGCGTGAACACTCGCTGGAAAATTGCCACAGACATGCGCACCAACACATGATTACGCCACGAGGTGCCAACAACGGCGAAGCACGAACGAATGAGCACGCCTCTGCGCACGTGAGAGGGGAAGAGAGGGTGGGGGTTGTGTGTCCATGTGGTGGTCGCTACGGCTTGTGTTGTGTCGGTTGGGGAGGTGGGAATGGGGGCTATGGGGCAACGAGGGGAGAATGGCGGTTAGGGGGGCTTAGGAGGGGGATAGGAAGGGGGGACTAGAAGAGGGGTAGGAGGAGGTTTTAGAAGGGGGAACCAAATGTAGAGGGCGGGGGGTTTCAAAATGGAGGGTGGGGCCAAAATGGGGGGGGGGGGGGGGTAGGGTTAAATTGGGGGATGGGGTTAAAATGGGGGGGGGTAAGGGTTAAATTGGGGGGTGGGGCCAAAATGGGGGGGTGTAGGGTTAAATTGGGGGGGGGGGGGGGGGTAGGGATAAATTGGGGGGGGGGGGGGGGAGGGGTAAAATGGGGGGGGGAGTAGGGTCAAAATGGGGGGGGGGGGGTAGGGTAAAATTGCGGGGTAGGGGTCAAAATGGGGGAGGTAGGGTAAAATTATGGGGTAGGGGTAAAAATGGAAGGGGGGGGGGGGGGTAAAATGGTAGGGCGGGTGCCCAAAGAGCAGGCGGGCGGAGGGGGTCCCCAAGGAGCAGGCAGGCAGGGTGGGTTCCCAAGGTGCAGGCAGGTGCGGGGTGTGCAAGGCCAAGCGGGCATGAAGGAGGGGAGGGAGGGTGGAAGCGCAGTAGGGCCCAAGAGGGAGGGGCCCAGCAAACTGGTGAGGAGGCGGTGCCCAATGCAGGGGGGTAGGTGAACCTACGGGCGGGGAGGGTGGTGGGGGGAGGAGGAGGAGGAGGATGAAGAGGAAGAGGAGGGGAGGGAGGCGCAGCAAGGCGTGAAGAAGGGGAGGGAGGGGCAGCTACACGTGAAGGAGGGGAGGGAGGGCATGAAGGAGGGGGAGGGAGAAGGCTTGACGAAGGAGAGGGAAGGAGGGGAGGCGTAGGCGATGGAGGGAGAAGGAGGGGAGGTGTAACGGAGAGGGAGGGAGAAGGCGTGACGAAGGAGAGGGAGGGAGGGGAGGCGTAGGCGATGGAGGGAGAAGGAAGGGAGTAGGTGCAGGAAGGAGATGGGAGCAGAGGAAGGGAGTAGGCGCAAGGAGGGGAAGGAAGGAGGCGCGGACGAACGGACGGTTGGTAAGTGGGGGTTTTTTTTTTCTCTTTCTTTCTTTGTGTTTTTCGTGATGTGTTGGATGTGTGTGTTTTTTTTTCTCTTTTTTTTTGTTTTCTTTAAAGAAAATAAAGGTGTTTTTTTTTTTGAGTTTGTTGGTTAGTATTGCTTTTTTTTTTTTGGGTTTGTTGTTGGTTTGTTTTGTGTTTTTTTTTTTGGTGTTGTTTTTCTTTTTTTGGTGGGTTTTTGTAGGGGTTATTATTATTATTATTATTTGGTTTTTAAATAAAGCCATAAGAAGGTAAGCTCACCCTCGTCCCAATGCGCGGGACAGGAGGAAAAAAGTTTATGTTGACGAGTTCAGACGGGGCTAGGACGGCGATATGCGAGGCACAAATGGGGCATCCCGAGGCGTTTAAAACTGAAAACATGCATGTTCATGCACGGCACGAGGGACATGACCACACATCGAGAGGAAGAAAAATTAATAAAACCCAAATCGTACACCGGATCGAAAGACTGTAAAAAGGAAAAGGTGCATGGAGATGAGGGAAAGATGATGGAAAAATGCGACACGGGTGCCGGGGCAAATTTAGGATACTCACATGGAAAAAACACAAAAAACGGCTCCAAAAATACATACGGGGATGAATATGGGAAAATCTACTCACCGGAACGCAGGGTGGAAAGAAGAAAAAATGTGTAAAATAACATGCCCGACAAACTTATCATGTCAAGACACGGTTCCGACCGAGAGAGGATGCACTCACATGGAAAAAACCCAAGAAACGGACTCAAAAATGGGCTCAAAAATTAATACAGAAAGAACCGAGCAGCGAAACGAAGGGAAATAAAAAGGAAAAATGTCCGCAGGAAGGGGATTCACAGGGCTGTCACATCAACACGCAGTTCCGAGGGAAGTAGGAGGGGTTCACATGCAAAAAACACAAAAAAGACAACTGAAAACACATGAAAAATTAATAACTTAAAATCTGACAGGCGGAATAGTAGGGAGAAAAAAGGAAACAGGTGGGAAAAGGTTGGCTGGATAGGGCTATCAAATTAAACTGGAATTTCGGTGAAATAGGGCATGTTAACATGGAAAAATGGAAAAAATATGCACGAAAATGGCCCAAAAACGCACAAAAATGAAGATCGGATGAACCATGCATAAGAAGGATAGGGAGTAAAAAGGAAAAATTTCAGAGGGAAGATGGAGGTTAGGGCTATTACGTCAAATTGTTCTTGGGAAGTAATAAATGTACGTTTACATGGAAAACCATCCGGATGCACGTCGCTCAATGAAAAAGTATGAAATCCCATAACTCACGCCGAGTGTAGAATTGAACAAGGGGAACCTGATTTGGAGGGAGTATGCCACTGTGTGCAATTGGTGGTGCATTCATGCGTTCGACCCATTTGGCATAGGTACAAGGAGGAAGGCCAGGGAGCCTTGTAGTGCAGTGCACAAAACAGAGTGGTGTGTCCTATGACGATGGTAGAGACCCATCCCGTGGGTGCATAGGGAACTAAGAACATACCTAACTCCAAGTGTCATAACGTCCCTCAATCTCACCTCTTAGAATTGATTGAGGAGAAATACCAGTCACACTCAACCCACCCTCTGTCTCACACTTTGTTGAAAGATATAGGAGGAAAACCCGTTCCTGAAACTCATTGATGTAATGCTCACATTCACTTGTGCAGAGGTTGTATGCTTTGTGCGCATTTGATCGTGCAACAGTGCATCCCACCCTGTGCTAGTATACAGTGCAAGAAGGAAGGTCAGGGAGCCTTACGGTGTAGTGTGCAGGAACAAATTGTGCATTGTGCATTGAGAGGCCCAACCTATGTGTGCAACACTCCATTCACACATCTCGCCTCTCATTTGATTTGAAGGAAAAGAATGGTCACTCACCCCACCCTCTGTCTCACACTCTTTTGAAAGATATAGAGGGCAACCCATAATCATGTTCCCATCTTGTTAGGATGAAAGCTTGCATCACTCAAGGGGTTGGTGATGAAAGATCATGTTTGCTGTTGTTGTCACCAGAGTGTTGAAGATGATGTGTACCAATGGAGATAGCTGACACGTTTGGTACTTCAATGATTTATATGAAGGGTCGTCTGCTAAGGAGGGCAAACTGAACGATATTGTAGAGACATCGCACCAAGGGAGGTGGCTTCAAATTGCTTTTGGAAAGGTTCTGCTGATGAATCAGCTATCCTGAACTGCGAGGTGTTACCACCTTTTCCATAGTTAGCTTCCCGCCCAAGGGTGTTTCCACCTTTTCTTGGACAGGGAATTTCTTCCTTTTCTCCCATAATAGTTTGTTTGTTTTGTCTCTCTCTCTCTCTCTCTCTCTCTTTTGTTCTATTTTTTTTTTCATTTTTGTTAATAAAGAGAATGGTAGAAATACCATGTGTCAGAACCAACCTCGCCACCATTGCTGGATTATCAGACGAGAAGAGAACAAGGTAGGGTTGAGAGGTATCTGTGAGGGGCTAGCAGAATGAGACCACCTCATGAGGAAGATCATAAGGGCTATTAGAAGCACAAGGAGAAGGACTGTCCGATGCCCAAAAGGGAGAGGGTAGGCCGACTATGAATGTTAGGATCCCCAAGGAGGGAAGTACTTCTTCAGACGATAGCCATTGATCAGAAAAGGATCATCACAGGCATCAACGGTCTGCACCTGAACAGAGCCATTAGGGTTGACAGCAAGTACCTCATACGGGCCCATCCATCGTTGTTGAAGCTTGCTAGGAAACTTGCCAAATCTCGAACCATAGGCCAAGACAAGGTCACCTTCTTTGAACTCCTTGTGCTTGATGAAACTGTCATGGTAAGCCTTACGTTGCGCTTGAGTGGTTTCCATGCATTGCAAGGTGATCTGCCGAATCTTGTCTAAACATTCCAAGTACAGGAGGCGGCGTTGAAGTGACTCATCATCTCCCAAGCATTCTTTAATTACCACTCACAAAGAGGGAAATTCCAATCTATCATGAGTCCCCACAGAAGTGCCACTTGGGCCAGTTCATAGTTGAGATTTAGAGGCTCTGCACATAATCAGTACATGCTAGCACTACACAGAGAGGGGGCATGAGTCACAACTTATCGATTCTTCCAGATAGTGACCACATATACAATACCTATATAGAGAGGGATGATAGTCTAAAGAGCTGAGAATATTAGAGCAACATGTTGCTTGCTGATACACATGCACCAAAATAGATGCTGCATGAAAGAGAGATGAGGGAGATCTACTAATGACATGAGCATTAGTTGATAGGGTTGAGGGTCTAGTCTATATGCTACCCTCATACTATTTCATCTGTGATGTATGACATACTCTACCCATCAATCCTAACTAGGTGGAACTAGACACACAAGTATCATTTAATGATACATCTAGACATGTACTATCTCATCCTCATATTGTTTTCCAATATGAGCACTATTTTGTCTTATACACCACCTTAGCCTCTTTTACTATATATCATTGACCATCTTTTAGCATGTCACACTTTTACGTCTAGTGAGGATCAACATTGTACATGGTTTTGTGACATAGGCCAAATTTGGCCTCACAAGACATTTATCTATCTATCGGTCTGTCTATCTATTACGAATAAGAATCACACAAAAATTCTATCAAATCCTACCTATATCCCATAATACTTCAATTGCAAACAAGGAACAAGTCAGAACAAAACATGAAGTTGGACAAAAAAGAGAGTAAGTTTGTGGACTTGCCTTGTACAAATGGTGCCAAAGAATGATCAAAGAAGAAAAATTTTTGGGTTTTCTTAATTTCCACCAATGCCAATATATGCATCAATATTGTCATCGGTCCTATGATTAGTTTTTGTGTTGGAAACTATTTTTAAATTGTGTTGGTAGAAGCATCAAAATTTCCTTGAAATTATGCCAACATTCATACCAACGATCATACAACTACACAAACTTTTTTCTAGATGCATCTTAATTAAGCATCAAAATAACCTTCATCCTTGGTCATGTTTTTCATCTCACTCTTTTTCAAAGATTACAAATATACTTTACTCCATAAGAGGCTTTCTTGCCAACCTCTTAAATGTTTGGGTTGTTGCCACCCTACTTTGACACCCTTAGAGCCTTTACCATTTTGTTTGTTGCTCAACTTACCACCATCTTTCTTTGATGTATTGCTTTGAGATATATCGACTTCTTCTTTTCATTACAGCTTGAACTCTAGACCATATTTATATTATTAGCCTTAGTAACTATTGGGGGTAAAGGTGTCAGAGTGAAGCAATGTGAAAGCGAATGACAGTGACAAAGAGTGAATAGAGAGAGGAGAGAGAGAGAGAGAGAGAGAAAGAGACATTGAAACACAAAAAATCTGTAGTGAAGAATGCTGTATAAGCATGTAGAATTATACATAGGTGCAGAGGAAATATCTACATATGTCTCCACCATGAGGACCTTGATCTCCATCAGCCACCACCGAGTGCAGTCTCCGTCACCAGCAAGCTGAAATCTGTTAGATACAAGTGTGGAAGTCTATTAGAAACTCAACCTTATAAAGGTTGAAAAGAATGCGTGAAAAATACCTAAAATAATTAGGTTGGTTGCATTTAATGCAGCTGATTGCAGTCAGACAATTTGATTAATAACACATGGCACTGTTGACATGGCAGGGGATGACTCTCAACACCCCCTCTAAGATTCTGGACAAGGCAGCAAATGAAGGGATTTGGAATGTCGATGAAGTAAAGCTTGGGGAAGTGCCTTCATAAACAAATCTGCAAGATTGTCTTTAGTCTTGCAGTACTCCACATCAATGGTCGCATCTAGAAGCTTCTCCTCCCTGATGAAGTGATACTGGATCTCTATGTGCTTCATTCGAGCATGGAATATGGGATTCCATGTACCAAGGCAATGCAACTCTCATTGTTGCACTGCAAAATAGTAGGACGAGTCTAGGGCAGCCAAGCTCCTCCAACAATCATTGAAGCCACAGAGTCTCACATGTGGTAGAAGATGCAGCCCGATACTCTACCTTAGTCAAAGATAGGGCTATCGTGGGCTGCTTCTTGCTAATCCAAGAGAGAGCACCAGCATCCAAGGTAAAATAGTAACTTGTAGTAGACCACCTTTGATCCACATCACCAGCCCAATCTGAATTACTCCAACCGGCAAGAACAAGATCAAAAGCACATGTACCTGTTGAATAGAAAATCCTAAGTGAAAGGTGAGAAGGATCGAAGCTTGCACGTGAGCTATGGCGGGAGAGCAAGAGCAAGAAAGAGAGAGACAAGAAATGGGAACTCCAACAGTCACAATGTGTGATCGGGCCTTCCTTTATTTACTAGTCACTAAAATGAATGTAAAGAATAAAGTGACGTAACGGGCGCCCGCCACCTGCAGTGTGTAGTGGTGGGTACTGTCAGTGTAGTAATACATGGGGCGGTACGGCGGAGGTGCCTTTACCCCAACAACCTCCCACTTAAAGGCGAATCTGCCCCAGTAAGAGAGAAAAGAAAAGAAAAAAGATAGTATAACTGTACATAGGTACAAGGGATGAGGAAAGGCAACATCTCATCCAATGCCCATCAATCTCCTGAGGAAGGCAAAGCGCTCAGTAGTGAGGCTTTTCATGAGCAGATCTGCAGGATTCTCGTCAGTGGAGATCTTGACAAGGTCAACAGACTTGTCCTCCACGACACCACGTATGAAGTGATACCTCACCTCAATGTGTTTCATCTTCGCATGGAAGACCGGATTCTTAGCCAATTGAATGGCACTCATAGAATTTGAATGCAGTGTAGGTATAGCATCAATCCCAAGGTCAGCAACTAGACGGCCTAGCCATATGGCCTCCTTGCAAGCCTCAGTGGCTACAACATACTCGGACTCAGGGGTAGCACAAAGCTGTACACTTCTGAACCCTGGACATCTAAGAGACAGCACCTCCAGCATAGGTGAATACATAGCCAGAAGTGGACTTCCTACTATCTGCATGTCCTGCATAATCGGAGTCAGTGTACCCCATGACCCTTGTATCTTGGCTGCCATAGAAAATACACATATCTGTTGTGCCCTTTAGGTACCTCATGATACCCTTCATGGCATCCCAATGTTTCCTACCAGGTGTAGCCATATAGCATGCCACAACACCAACTACAAAGGCAATATATGGACGAGTGGCTATCATGGCATACATCAAACTGCCCACGGTTGAAGCATAAGTGATTTGGGCCATCTCGGCCCTCTGCTCATCTGTCTGCGGACAATCGGCCTGTGATACCTTCACATAAGAAGGCAATGGATAGCCAATAGGCTTTACGTCTTGGATGCGGAAGCGCTCAAGGACTTTATGAATATACTCCCTCTGTGACAAGTAGAGGAGTCCCTGATGCCTGTCGCGTCTAATGCGCATAGCAAGTATGTGAGAGCCCTGTCCCAAATCCTTCATCTCAAAGCTCTTCTTCAGCTGAGATTTAAGAGCATCTATCTCATCATGAGCTTTCCATGCTATCAACATATCATCCACATAGAGTACCAAAATAAGCAATGAACCATCACGGGCTTTCTTCGTGTAAAGACACGGATCCATAGCACTCCTGCTATAGCCCTGTGACTGCATAAAGGCATCAAAATTATGATACCATTCCCTAGGTGCCTGCTTCAAGCCATAAAGACTTTTCTTCAACTTGCACACTAGAAGATCCCTGCTAGGTTTTGCAAAGCCCTTAGGCTACTCCATATAGATCTCATCATGCAAGTCCCCATGTAAGAAAGCCCCCTTGACATCCATCTGATATAGATCTAAGTCAAGCTGAGCAACCAAAACCACAGGAGAAAAGACCTCATCAAAGTCTACACCATGCTCCTGCTTAAAACCCTTTGCTACCAATCTAGCCTTGTTTGCCGGCTTGGGTGTCCAGGGGTACTTTTCAGCTTGTACACCCACTTGCATGGCAAAGCCTTCTTGCCCTTAGGCAAGGCAACCAAATCCCAAGTCTCATTCTTATGCAAGGAGTCGATCTCAAACTGCATAGCCCTCTCCCAAGAGTGACTGTCACCCTTGCGCATAGCCTCATCATAAGTGAAAGGCTCTCCTGCATATGTAACCAAAACATAAAGCATAGAAGGCTGAAATCTATCAGGTGGACGTCTGTCTCTAGCAGACCGTCTCATTGCAGGCTCTGCTGCCTGCCCAGCTGCTTGTCCAACACCCTAACCATGAGCATCTACTGCAGCTGTAGGCTGTCCAACTGGCTGTGCAGGAGCTCTAGGCTCCTCCTGAAAGATCACTCTGCGGATCTCAACCAGCTTTACAGGCTGCCTATGCATCTTGTCTTCATGGAAGACTACATCATGGCTGTGTACTATTTTCCGCGCTTGCGGATCCCATAGGCGATAGCCCATCTCTCTTGAATCACCATAACCAAGAAAAATGCATTTAATGCTCTTTGGATCCAACTTACTCCTCTTGTCCTTGGGCACATGGCAAAATGCCTCACATCCAAAGACACGGAGATGTGCATAAGAGGGTGGCTTACAAGCCCAAACTTCCTCTGCAACCTGGAAATCCAATCCACTAGAAGGTGATCGATTTATGACATGCACTGCCGTACTAACTGCCTCAGCCCAAAAGCTCTGTGGTAGGCCTACATGGCTAAGCATAGAGCGGACACGCTCCTGAATTGTCCTATTCATGCGCTCAGCCAAACCATTCTGGGGTGGGGTGTAAGGGGTGGTCAACTGACGCTTAATACCCTTGTCATCACAAAACTGCTCAAAAGCACGTGAGACATATTCTCCCCCATTGTCAGTCCTAAGGCATTTCAGCCTATACCCAGTCTGGTTCTCAACAAGAGCAAGCCAATGCTGAAAGACTGCCAAGACATCGGACTTTTTCTTTATGGGATAAGCCCACACTTTCCTAGAAAAATCATTAATGAAAGTAACAAAGTACTTCACGCCACCCATAGACATACATGGCATGGGCCCACAAACATCTGAATGCACCAAAGCCAAGGGCTCACTCATGCATGGCCTACCCGATTTCTTATGCGTAGACCTATTCTGCTTACCATAAAGACAATGATCACACGAGTCAAAACATGCATAGTCCAAAGGCAGAAGATACTGCAAACCAGATAACATTTTCATTCCCTTCAAAGACATATGCCCCAAACGGGCATGCCAAAGTGATACATGTGGGATAGAACCCACTACCAAAACATGGTCTATAGAAGACCCAGATACAACAAGAGGATAGAGGTTGCCAGCCTTGGCGCCTCTAGCAAGCACAAGTCTGCCTGTGGTAATCTTCCAGGCAGAATCCCCAAAATAGACATGAAACCCTGCATCATCCAACTGTCCTACAGAAATAAGACTACGCGTAAGCACAGGTACATGACGTACATCCTTGAGCAAAAAGGAAATGCCACTGGAAAACTGCAACTGAATATCTCCACAGCCCACAATATCAAGAGACATGTCATCTCCAAGTTTGATTGATCCAGGTATAGTATGGTAAGAGTGAAACCACTCACGGTAAGGCGTTACATGGAAGGACGCACCTGAATCCAATAACTAGCACTGTGCATACATACTAGCTGTCTCAGTCAAGTGTGAGGCATCAGAAGAACTAGTTGCAAGTATGAACTCATCACCACCTTCGGAATCCTCGGTCTGCATGACATTAATTTCCTCAATCTTGATGCTGGACTTCGCAGGTACTATGCTGCGATCAGAGGACTTCTCCTGCAATTTCACTTTCCCCTTATCCTTGCGCTTCTCATTGCGCAACTCATGACACTGTGGTTTGATATGGCCCTTTTTCCCACAATGATGACAAGTGACATTAGCATTGTGCCCACGCGACTTACTACGCGACTTTCCACGAGATTTAGACTGACCCTTCTACAAGTCACGGCCACAGCCATGACCACGATCATTCTTGTCATTCCTGCCTCTAACTGTCAAAGCATGTGAAACACGAGAGGCATCCAAGTTTTTGTGATTAACCTCTTGCTGCAGAAGAGCACTCTCAACATCATTCAATTTTAGAGTAGCACTAGAGGCACATAGGGCAGTGCGGAATACATCCCATGACTCATTCAGAGTCCCAAGCAAGAAAAGAGGAGTTACTTCCTCTCCAAAGGTGATATCCTGCGAAGTCAGGTTCTTCAGTATAGCATGAAACTGGCTCAAGTGAGCAGACATAGTCGTATTATCCTTCATGCAGCGCAGATCCATAAGCTGCTTCAACCAGTATATCTGACTCGTTGGACTTTTCTTATCATAAAGATTCTTGATCTTATTCCATGGATCCCATGCACTCTGTGCTTCCTCAAATACATTATAATGTACCTATTCAGTGAGAGACAATACAATCGTGGACTTGCATAGCTCATCAAGTTCAAGCCAGTCGTCATTGTTCATAGTTGCAGGCTGCTGCTCACTCAACCAAAGTGGCTTAGTCTGAGATTTCTGCACCAAGACCTGCCAAATTTGACTCTTCCAATAAGACTAGTTGGTACCATCCAACTTCGTGATGTTAAATATGGCATTATCAATCGAAGAGGACGCCATAATGCAGGTTGGAAATGCACAGATAGTCTAAAACTGCTTGCTGTTTTACTGCAGAAAATGCCCAAAATCCACTGAAATGAGCTCCAAATGGCAAGAAAAGTGTGCCAAAAGATGCTACCCACTTAGTACTAGGTGCGGTACACCAAACCAAGATATTTCAGCATAAAAAATACTGCTCACGTTTAAGAACTGCAATAATGAGAGCAAACTATTCCAAAACTGGATCTAATGTCAACTAAACAATGCTAGGTCCAAAGCCGGCATAAAGAGGACAAAGCAAAGCCAAATGATAGTGAAAATACATGAGCATAACACCGAGAGATGTCAAATAGTATCTGCCAGTAAGAGGCGCACCCCCAGACAATCTAGGCAAAATGTACCTGCAACTGCCAAAACCTGACACAAATAGGTGTCTGCTCAAAAGAAAGCGGATCCAAAATTGAGACTCAGCTCATAAGCATCCTGTGAACCAAGATATATACTCAATGCAACATCCAATTGTCGGAGTATAATCCCAAAGTCTCAATACATTTGTAATTGCTCAATGACATAGACTGCTCCAATACATGTAACTGCTCCAATAGCATGTGATCCCTGCTCAAGGTCAAGTAAGCATGCAAGATGCTCCCACTGGCACAAAAGGCGTACAAACAAGCTCAAGGGCTCAAGCAACCCAAGACAAAGTACCAGTGACAAGTGACCAAGTCAATGCATCATACGCATCCCAAGAGCATGACATACATGAAGCAACTGATGGAAGCAACCAATGAGCAATACATAATCCCAAAGTAAGATCTCTGTCAACTCAATGACATCCGATAGCAACCAAGTAAATGATCAAACTAAGTCAGAAATGCTCAAATACATCCAAGGCAAAGCTCCCAATGTTGGTAAAGCATAGACGAACCAAGCGGCATATATCATGAACCAAAGCATATAATGTATGAAGCCTAATTGTCAAGCATAGACATGAGGCATAAGCGGTCCAAGAGCATGCCAAGTCGGTCCAAACGCCAGTGGATACCAACCAAGACGGAGCTTACGCGTAGCTCAAATACATTCCATAGACTCAAACATGAGCTCAAAGTCGTCCCCAAATGTCAGATACATGATGGCAAATCCCAAAGCATACATCCGGTACCAATAGGTAAGTGACAAAGCATCCAAAGTACCTTCAGCCCACTGTTATTACAGCCAAGTTTGACTATCAAAACTGAGAAATTTCAGCCAATATTTCAGGCCAAAATCATGGCATAATCATGTGCATACATTCCCAAGGCACTAGGCATCATGCAGGCCGCATACGGGTTAAAAAAAGCTCTATCTACATCAGCACTTCCCCGGTGCAGTCCCCTCACCATGAGGCAGCAACCTTGGCTGAAGGACACCTCAATTTGGGCTCAAGGTAACCGGAGTAGAGTATAAGCATCAAATGCCAATGCCAAGTGTGGCTGCCCTGTTTCTAGCACTGTATAACAGTAAATGACAGTCCCAAATCAGAAAATGTCAGCCCCAAAGCTTCAATGCCAAGCACAAGGCCTAAAGAGGCTTTCAAAGTAGCTCAAATGCCTTCTAGAAACCATAGTTTAAGTGCTCATTTAGGAGCCAAGGCATATAGGCTGAAAACGTGATGAGTAGGTAGGCAGAAATCTGGTGCAAATTCAGTGCAGGCTGTCCTAGGAAGTGGCTACTCCATGTGGCAATGTTGGTGTGGATGGGAGGCTCAAAGAGGCCCCAAAGAGGGCATACACAAAGCCATGAATGCCCAAAGCAAAGGGCAAGGGAGATATGGAGCTTTGAAGCTTCAAATGATGGCTGCCCCTCTTCTTCCACCTGTTTAAAACTGAGAACTGAAGTAAAACCCTTCAAACTCTGATGGAATACCTCAAGGGCAAGGCCTGAAGAAGCCCAACAATGCCAAGAGGGATCTCGGGAAGCCGGGGAGTGTCGGAAGCTCGGGAGATCGGCTATGGCTGCTAGGATGGAAACCCAATGTGTGAAGGGAGTCGATGCGAAGATAGAGAAGCACCGAGTCGAGCTCGAGCAAGAGGAAGCCAAGCTCTGATACCAGTTGAAAGGTGAGAAGGATCGAAGCTTGCACGCGAGCTATGGCGGGAGAGCAAGAGCAAGAAAGAGAGAGACAAGAAATGGGAACTCCAACAGTCACAATGTGTGACCGGGCCTTCCTTTATTTACTAGTCACTAAAATGAATGTAAAGAATAAAGTGACGTGATGGGCACCCACCACTTGCAGTGTGCAGTGGCGGGTACTGTCAGTGTAGTAATACACGGGGCGGCACGGCGGAGGCACCTTTACCCCAACACTAAGGTCAGAGGTCCCACTTAGATACCATAGTATCCTCTGGGTAGCCTACCAATGCACCTACTAAGGTGCACTCATGAACCCAACCAAAAGACCTACAACAAAACATAGATCAACCCGAGTGTTGAGGAGCCAAATCAATGATCCAATCAAGTGACAGTAGCACTAAGCTCTAATGGTAGGAGTGTTTTCTTTCCTTTACTCAAGGATAACCTTCTTTGGACAATCGCACATAGCTTGTCCCTGCTCTTTGTAAATATAACAAGAATTTAGAAATTCTATAAATTTATCCTCAATGACAATTTTAATCTCATTTGCTTCAAATACCTCAAGTTCCTCAAGAGGATTCAATCATATAGAATGCAAGCTCTCTTCTCTACCTATATGAGGTTGCTCCCATTCCTTAATATATATATTATTTTATTTTATGATTTGGCAATAATAGCCACTTGCCCCTTAGAAAAATTACAAAGCATGTGTAATGGTACCCACACGTGGCATCTATATGTTGTAGGATGTGATCATGATGAAAGTTGGCTAACCAATGGCAATGAATATTACACATGTCCAATGTAGGCCACAACTCTATTCCAATAGTATCTCCCTTTCTATAGGAGTATTCAATAGGATATAGAAAATTCATTTGCCAATAAAATGATATTGGAAGAGGGAAAACCTTTCTTCAAAGGTTGCAATGAACTAGCTTTCAAATAGCTATTCAAATGGGACATGAGCCATAAAATTTAAAAGGCTCATGTAGAAGAATATGATGTGTATCACTTGTTGACCATATAGTTTTTGAGATCATCAAGCAAATAGATTTCAAAATCTTGCATATTGACATGTAGATTGAGAATAGCTATCAAGTAATTGGCTTAGATATCTTCTCAACTAGCTCTATAAGCTTTCAAAGAAGAAGAACCATGAGCATCAACACCCCCACCAAGGCGAGGGCACTTATCTATTGTGCATATCTTCACTATTAGTCTAAGAGGACTTGTGTATGTTGCCTATTATTACCTATTATTAAGTTTCACAATAGAAATTAATGTAGGATTTTGTATTTCTAATTACTATTTGAACTAATAAACTTGAATCTTCCATAGTTAAGGTAGTAATGAACTATAAACACGGCACATAGCATTAGAAAGTAGTAAAAAACTCTAACTAACATGTCATAGTGTAAAGATAGCAAGATAGTTTTTGGCTACATTTCCATGCTTGTAGCCATTGAACACCAATACTCCACGGGCATAAAAAATAGGGAAAATAATGTATCATCAATAGTAGTTTTAGATGTGCATTGATATGTGCATTGGAATACCACTTAATCTAGTATGCATTTATTATTTTATGATAAAGTAGATCTCTTCAAATACAAAAATTAGAACCTTGACATGACCTTGGTTTAACATAGATATTAGCATACTAAAAGTTGTTTCACACGTATGAATATGAAGTGCATGTGATATTTAAGAGTTTAAGAGGTCTTTATCATGTGTTTTAGTTTGGCACACTACAATAAGAATCTATCTCACCAGAATTTTTAAACCATGATTTAAAAATTTTCTAAAAAATTGATCGATATAAGCATGTCTAATATTTAACTTAGAAAATCATAATTACTCACCCATTTATTGACTCTATGCTTTTTTAATGATCTATGGTGGATTTTCTTTACGAATTTTGAAAAATAAACATGTAGAATTTTTTCTCATGTTGTGCATTTCTAGAGTACATTCATATAGTCCACATATATGGATCAATGATTAGGCATTTTATTATATGCATAAAACTCACTTGATGAGCTTCAATGATGACATTCTTGTCAAATAGATCAATTTTTTGTTTGACACTTAAAATGTACTAAAAGTTGATGCTAGATTTCCAAAAAGCACGGGGAGTTGTTAAAATCACGTTTAATCTTTGATAGGCTAACTATATCACACCCAATTTTCTCAACAAATATACTCAATCCCGCTTGTTTGCATGTCTTGGGGTTGCCTAAACTAAGTTAATTAGTGGCTTACCGAACCAAAATGAGTTTCATGAATTCATTATGAATTGTACAAATTAAAATAATCTATTTATATTTTCCAAGATTTATTTTAGAAATTTTGTGGATAATTCTCCTGAAGAAATTAGCTTAAATTCTTATTGTTTCATTTAGAGTGTTTGCACACATGGAATACTAAAGTACACCTTTGGATATGAAAAAAGGAGAATAGAGTGCATTCACACACACAAAATGTTAAAGCATAGTCAAATGTATGAAGAGAACTTCCTTTTAAATTAGATTGGTACTAATTAATTGAGAATCCATAGGAAAATTGCTATTGAATGGTTTGATTTATTGGAAAATTTTAATTATATCTTGCTTTGAAAGGAATGTTTGTTAGAAAAATTAGAAACCAATTGTGGTTTTCTTGAGTATGAAACATAATTACATCTATGGCTCCAATGACTGGATGGAATAAGGCGTGATGCCATTCCCATGGTCACCTTAGTTACTCTTCACAAGAGTAAATATACACTATCTAAGGTGGTCAACAACTACTTAGGTACATTTGGTCTTTGGTTTGAGTTGTAATCTTGATCTCGATTGTGAAATAGGGTTGAAAACCTATCAGAGCCCAACATGGTTGAGTATTGGAAGGCGAGGGATAAATAGGGCAAATGTGGTAACTTGATTTTAGGTTGGTTCGCTCTTAGAGTGGGTTATATATATGATAATAAATAAACAATAGTTATGTTTTCCAAGTGGATTACCTAGTAACCAAATCATAAAGATGTGTTGATGAATCTTGTGCAAACATTAAATAATGAAGATATTTTTGTCATCATATCATGGTAGCATGCCTATTTAAATTACTAAATTATGCTCTAACACTTAAAGGAAGTAGATGCACGTTTTCCAAATGAAATCATCCTACGATTGGGTGGACCTAGTTGGTTGGTGCCTTTTTGCAAAGGTTAGAAAAGTTTGATAAGCATGACCTTCCTAAGAGTTAGTCCTAGACCTAGTTAAGCAGCGTTCTAGGGGTTTGATGTAAGACTATGTCTTATGGGCAGAGGGGTTGACATTCGGCTCCCCCTAGTTTTTCACTCTCATTGAACCAAGTATGGTGCTCACCTACCTCAATATTTGATGATTCTTGTAGGTTGATCTTAGTAAGATGAGGCTAGATGCTTCGTTACGAGGTAGACTTAGGGAATGCATATTCACCTGAATCTACACACTCAAAGATATCTCGAATGGTGGTGGTCCCTAGATGAATACTAAACTACCCATGCTAAGAGATTTAAGGTTGGGTATGTTTCACGTGGTATCAGAAAATAATTTTTTACTATGATCCATTATTATAATGATAATAAAATTGTTAGATATGGACTTCAAAGTTTATTCAATGTTGTAATTAGTGGAATAAAATTGAAAAATTTTAAAAAATATTAACTAACTTTTGGGCCATAGGATATTTTGAGCAATATATTCTAGGGCTTGTGGATCCAACAATTTTCAGTTTAGGCATAATATTACCTTGATTACTTTCAAGGTTATTTAGGTTGAGTAATACCTTATAAACAAAATAAAAATAAATTCCAAGAATCAAAGAATGTATGAGACCCAACAATTTTATGACTTATATTTTAATAAGTGAATAATTTTTAAACAAATTATGAGGATCTTAAGTAATTAAGAGTTAGTAATAAAAAGGATTAGGGCACTCTATTTCACTTGATATCCTATGCTAGAGGGCTTTTGTTTGATGTTTTCCCAAGTATACTAGGTAGGCTTGTAGTGTTGCCTACCCATGTGAAAGCACATGTTTTGATGAATGAAATGGATCTTTGTTTCACCTTGCTACTAGTTCTTTCATACTAAGCTCTCTCAAGGCAAAACTAAAATATTTTTTCTTGCTCACTTTAATTTTTTCCCCAACCATCCTTATTTTCTTTTAGCTAGATGCTACCCCTAGGAAGATAAGGCATTGGCTCTAGGTCAGATTCATCCCTAGGAACCTACCAAGCCTGTGCAATGCGATGAATATATGCTCTTCTTATTTTCCTCTTTATATTTTGATTTCAAGAGTTAGAATCCCTTTTTACACATCTTTTCATTGTATCTATTTCAAACACATTTATCATTTTTTCCTTTTATTCATTAGGCTTCACTAACTACCTCACAACTAATAGGAATTCCTAGACCTAGATTCCTAGGCATGCTAGGAGGACAGGGTCACTAGGGATACCTCTAATATAAATCTTTGTATTCCTGATAATTTCTTCGTAGGAGACAAATAATTGCTCAAACCTTCCCAAACATACCTAACCTAATCCTAAGACTTCATGCTTTACTACTAGCCCCCAAAATAGAAAGAAACATCCCCAAATACATATACACATTCTGCTTAAGCAAAAGAACTCGAAAAGGAAAGACACCACCTGGACTAGCCACAAGAAGCTTCCACACAACAATTGAATTGCTCTAGGTGCTTCTTCAAACCTATTTAGTATAGCACTAAAACAAAGAACTATCAAACGCACCCATGCCAACTAAACACATTCCCTCTTTTACTACAAAAGAAGTGGTCCTTTTGGCCTAATGAAGAAAATCATTTATATCCAAAACAATTGATCCTCTTGGCCTAGAGTAATAAATCAATAGAGCTTATACCACATTCCCCCTTGGAGTGGCACTAGGCATGCAACATGATTCTTCATTCCAAGGAGAAAATAGGGCTCCTAGCCCTAAACTAAGTGCATAAAATTATGACCCATACCTCTCACATATATAGCAAGAGGCATATGCATAACATGTCTCCTAGTGAGCTTATATGCTCAAGATAATAATGGTAGATGGGTCTTGACTACTTTCTCAAATAAACCAAACTAACCTTTGCTTCCATATAAAGCATGTTCAGATGGAAGTCCCCATAATTAATGAGGTTTCATCTCGAAGGACAGGATTTCGTACCATGTACATTCCATTTAGTCAATTCAATATCAAATGAGAATCTCCTTTTACTAATAATTAGCGAATATCGCCTTTCTTACAATGTTTAGTCTCATTATTAGGGATTTATATTTTGCCATATTATTAGTAAATCCTACCCCAAGATAGGTAGCTAATTTCACCACGACTTTACACCATGGGATCTCTAATGACTACCTGAATACTCCCTTTCTTATTGGGACCCTTAGATGCTCCATCAAAATATAATGTATAGGTCCATAAAGGGTTTACATAGTTGGCTATCATCAATGCCTCTACTTGAAACTATGATAATCAAAGCTCAACATATTCAGAGGGTGAACCAAAGGCTCCATCCCATATTCTTTATTGAAACCTATAGGGATACTTGCCAGGATACTCCAGCAGTGATGGCATAATATATTAATTTCCCAAACAAATGTCCCATCTTCTTGCTCAATCACCTTATACCCTTTTCTACACCAAACAAGCATTCCTTGATAGTATATTTGTTCTAGGTATGTGCTCTAAATAGGGGATTAACCGCCCTATCAATTAGTTTGACCTCTCTTGTAGGTTTCAAATCAGCAAGGTATAAACTTGCAAGGGCATTCGTCTCATTAGTATACTTATAGATAATAAGACTTAATCTTGTTAAGATTGACCTTATTCTTAAATTCCACCCCTTTTAAATCTTCTAATAATGCGATGGAATTATTTTTACCTATTATAACTATTCTACAAGGGCCATCTCATTTAGGCTCTAATTTTCTAGAAAAAAGCTCCCTATGCACATCATAGTACAAGACTAGTTGTCCCTTTTAAAAGGTATAATTCTTTTCTTTCACATCATGAACCTATTTCATATGACACTTGGCTACCTCTTGATGTAATAATCTTTGAAGTTTAAGCTCATCAAGATGTGCTAAGGTCGTAAAGTATTCAAAAAGTTCATATTCATCCCCCATAGAATGGTTGGTTGCCAATATTATTGTAGGTAACTCGATTTCAAGGGGTAACACACACTCTTCTCTATAGATTAACTTGAACAAGTTGTGGCTAGTAGCTCTTTTAAAGGTCATGCTGTACACCCATACAACCATGCATAATTCCCTATCCCAATCTTGTTTTTTTTCTAAAATGATCTTTAACAAGATTCCCACAATATGCTTATTGGTATTTTCAACTTTCCCATTCGTCTGTGGATTGTAAGGTGTCATTTTATTATGCTTAATTTGCCAAGCTTCAACCAAAAGCTTTTGATCACCTTATTCAAAATTCCACAGTTTGCCGACACCAACTCTTTTGGTGGACCAATCTAATAGATTATCTATTCAAGAAGGAAGCTAGTAATCTCCTTTTACATCATCCTTGTCGCTTGTGCTTCTAAATATTTCATAAAATAATAAATCGCTACTATGATACACCTCTTCTATGTGGGGGACAACAAGGTAATTGGACCTACAAAGTCAATGCTCCACTTCTCGAATGGTAATAAAGTCATTATAGGAGTCATTGGGTACTTCTAATTCTCTTTACTATCATGTCTTTGACATATATCACATCTCGATACATATGCAAATGTATCCTAGAAGATGAACAACCACCAATATCCAGCTCCTAAGGGTTTTTGCATAGTCAAGCATCCAACAAAGTGCCCTCCACAAGGAGAGTCATGGCACTCTTCCAAGATGAATGGAACTTCATCAAGCATAACACATCAATGATAAACATAATCTACCCCTTGCCAATATAGAGTTTGTATAATTAAGGCAAACTTTAAGGCTTGTTATTTAATTTTTCTTTTCTCAACCTTAGACAAAGAGGCCCCAATCTCTCTTATGGATAGATAACGTGTTATTGCATGATAGTAGAATGGAATGGAGGTCATGTATATTTTAAAATAGACCCTCAAGGTTGCTAACTTCAAGCAATACTTCTTTCGTTTCCTTGATGTAGAGGGAGCTCACACTCAATTGCCAAGACCCATAGACCGCTTATTGTTTCAAGCAAGCATAAATGGCTATCTCTCACTTTTTTTGAATTACATAACTATGACGAGAAGCTAGTCTTTGTTATCAGAGTCATAAGAGGGTGAAGTTGGGGGCTGAAGGGATTTTTCAAGGAATTTTCAGCTTTGCATGTGTCTCTTGAGGTTCATTTGCTCTTGGAGAGTGGTGGTGGAAAGAAATGGATGATTGCAGTGGGGGTGAAGCAGCTATCATTCATATCTTCTAATAGGACTAAGCAAAGCGAGGGGAGTAGAGCAGCTCACATAATTAATCTAGCAATAACACATCTATCTATGCCATTGGGATAAAAAAAGAGTGTTGGAAGGCGATGTTCTTGTGGTATCAAATCCTGCCTAAGTAGTATCCTAAGCAATCTAAAGCAGTTACATGTTGTGATGAAAGCGGGATCAGGGCAAGAAGAGAATTCATCAATGAAGTAGACTATTAAGTTGTATAGGTCCTCAAACGTGAAGCCTAGGGCTTCTTCGAGTTTAGTAGCATTCGCATTATATATCCATGGAAAGTCATGTCTGCCATGGATGATTGGATTAAAATCTACTCTTACCCTCCTTGGATATGCATTAAAGTCAGGTTATTCCTTTCAAAGGGTAGGGTGTTACAAAATGCCATCCAAGCATCCATGTTTACATAAAAAATGCACCTTCTCCACGTTGGTTGGCATTCATAGCCCTTCACTACTATGGGTACTTAAAAAACTTTGTTCTGCAAAAAAATTGTGTCCTCTATGCCCCATAAGGTAGGGTTTGTGCCCTATTGAATATCCATTAGTCTTCTAGCCTGCTTTTGACATTAATTACCTCTTCCACCACCTTGATTGACAATACTTTGCACAAGTTGGTGGGAAATCAAAAATTAAAGTGAAAGTGTTCACGAGCAGTCTCTTGTTGCTCCCAGATCATGAGTTTAGCATTAAAGCTTACTAGAAAGTCATCTTGGCTTGGTGGGATAGGTGCTATTAGCATTACTACTGGTTGGGCATTCGGTCTTCTCTGTGCTTGCTCTACCATCTATTGTATCTTCTTCTTAAGCTCCTCTTTTCTTTTTGCACAGGTGTCCACCTCGTGCTACTGTACTTCGGATCAAGGGAAGGGGGTTGTGGGATGAGTTTTTTATCTTGAGGTCCCATCTCAAAACTTATTCCTGCCTCTTCCTCTTTTTTGTCCTCCTGTTGTGCCCCCTCAATGAACCCTAGGGCATCCACTTCTTGTGGGATCAAGCCTTCCCTTAAAAGATAAGTCCTCTATTCTTTGAGGCTAAGGCTGACACCCACTAGTCATGATGGCATATGCAATCCTGCTTTTAGGGCTCTGCGAGCAATCCCTAGCTTTCTCTTCAATGGTTCAATAGCCTCCCCTTATTCTCTTTGAGCGATGTCCAGGATTGTGTTTAGGAAGGCACGTTTTTGGGTCTCTAGGCTCATTTGAGTAGCATCTGCCTTGGTCTCTATGAACACTTTATCTCCTTCCACATGTGGGACCGAATGGTGTGCCAATGATGCCAGGAGGCATATTCCACGGGTGGATTCCATGAGGTTTTGTGGTGGATTTTGTAAGATTATATTTATTTGCCGGGGCTCATATATAAGACGCATTCCTTGTGCAAAAAGTTAATGGGGATGCTTGTCCTTTTCGGACGTCATGTTAATTTAATGTGCAAGTGGGTGATTCCATAGTGGACGATTCTATAAAATACATATTTAAATTAATGGACATTTATGAGTTTAGAGTGCGCACCCGTATTAAATTAAGGTTAGGGCAGAGTTCCAACCTATTTATTTATTTTGTAGCTGAAGGCTGCTAGGTATTCACTTTTGTTTCTTTAATTTTATTATTTTCTATCAATTGTGAATGCTTCAGTTGATGTGTAGAGCAGGCGGCGGTGGCGTTGAGAAGCACTAGGCAATAGCATGTATTCAAGTTATTTAGAAGAGATTATCATTTTTGATGGGTGTGCATCTTAGGCGTGGCGCTAATATTTATTTTGGCACGCTTATTTATCGAAGTACTTGACATATATTTATTATTTTGTATGTCAATGGGTGCATGGTTTAAATATTCATTATTGATTATTGATATTGTATTTGGGCAATGCCCGACTCTTGGGCCGCCCAACCGCTTTATTATTTATTTGGATAAAGGCAAACACAAAAGCTAAATCATGCTAATTGTAAAATTGGGCTATTTTTTAGCTTGGAGATGAATAAAATATTAAATATATGCTTTTTGGAGCACTCACACAAGACATGGGGGGAGATTGTACCCAATTGGTCTTTTTGCCTCATGTCGTGCAAGTCTATTCTCTTGAATTTTGAGCTTAAAGTAGAGTTCTTTGTTCTTGGGGACCTTCCCGCGCTTGCTACGTACACATATGGCATCCGATTTGCACACTAGTGGTATCAGAGTGAAGTTGAGATCAAGGGCTTCCAATCGCTTACCATCTCACGCGAAGGCAAAGCTCCTGGAATGAACGGGCTCTACAGTTAGTCTCACGACAATCTGTCAATACCAACATGTTCCTGACGATTAGGAACCCCTTGTTGTCATGTTGGATCGCGAAGGACCAATCTTTGCTGATGAAGGACCACCCAGTAAGTTTCTTTGGAAGATGTTTTCTTCTCAAACATAACAATAAGCAAAATCTTCATTAATATTAGCTTTAAGCTTTACAAAGCTTAAGCTTTGCTTAAGCTCTTCAAAATTTGACGAATCACTACGGGAGGATGTACTCGATGATGACACCGTTGACGAAAAGCTGTGAAATCTAGCATTCCTTTAATTAAAGCTTAAGTTTCTTTTAAGCTTGTGGACTGTTGTCCGCAAAAGCATTGATTGTCCCACAACTTGGGAGACTTTTCAATTGAATTTTTTTTGTAGAATTTTCTTCCACCTCAATTCCACGAAAAATCAATCAAATAGTGATATCTTTTGCAATAAAGAGATTGGAGCCTATTTCACAATATACTGAGCGTTTTTGGAATGCTTTATTGCAACTTCGAATGCTCGTAGATATACCTGAGGTGACCCATAAGCGTAAGTTTATGTTTGGTTTGCTTGGTCACTTTTATGCGGAAGTGAACATGTTCGAGCCAACAACTCTTGAGGATGCGATTTCCTTGGCCCATGATGTTGAAGATAAAATTCAAGGACGAGAGAAACAACCACAACAATTCTCAAATAACGATAACTTCGATACAAAGCAATTCAATTCTAACTTTTGAAGATTCAATCAAAACTGCTTTGTTCCATCTTCATTCCGTAAATCTTAGACACGACCCCCTGCTTTACCATATTACACAAATCCAAATCCTAAGCCATCTCTCCAGCCAAATCTCAACATTCCTAAATTCCCCGCTATTACAAATAATGTTTCTAAAGCCAAATCCATAGTCTGCTATAAGTGCCATCAACCTGGACATCTAGCGGTGAATTGTCAATCTAAAAAGCCAATTGTTCACATCAACTACTTGGGAGTGATTGAAGATGAAGACCATGAAGGGAATGCTAGATTTCATAGAAGACAATGATGATATTGGCACTACTTCAGATACTTTACTAGGTATGCCAAATCCCCATTCTTTACTAATGATGAAATGCCTTGTGCATGGTAAAGAAAAGATTATTTTACATGATGATGGGAGCACATACGATTTTATTTCTACAAAATTGGTCAAAGAATTGAATTTACATACTATTTCCACTCATTATCGTATCAAGGCTGCATTCTTAGGCACTAGATACAATGGAACACAAGAAGTGCATGACTTAGAAATTAAAATTGGTGATTATGTTGAGCAAAAAAAATTCTTAGTTGTGCCTTTGCAATCTAGTGACATTATCTTAGGAATGCCTTGGCGTCATCAATATAATCCCGATATAGATACCACACATTCAATGAAGATTCATTCTAATGGAAAACAAATCACATTGCATGGCATACATACTTTTGATAATTTTCCATTGCTTAGTCAAACACAAGCTAAACGTGCATTAAGAAAAGGTAGCAAATCCTAGTTAATATGGGTGAATGAAATTAAAGTTAAAGAAAATCAGATGCATCCTAGGCATGCACAATTTCTTTCACAATTTAAAGATTGTTTTGTTGCTGACTTACCCCTAGATTACCACCGACATGTCCTGAAGATCATAAAATATACTTAATTCCTTGATCACAACCACCATGTAGAGCACCTTATTGACATAATCAAATCGAACAGAAAGAAATTCAAACCCAAGTTGAATAATTGTTAACCCAAGGACTCATTAGGCCCAGTAGTTCTCCTTTTGGTGCACATGTCCTATTAGTTAAAAAGAAAAAATGACACTTATAGGATGTTCATTGATTATCGTTCCCTAAATAAGATCACTGTCAAGAATAGATATCCAATCCCTAGGGTAGACGACCTCATGGATAAACTACAAGGGGCTACAATATTTAGCAAAATAGATCTTAAATCTGGATACCATCAAGTATGAATGGACACACCTGATATTTTCAAAACTGCATTTATGATTCAATTTGGACATTATGAATTCCTTGTTATGACTTTTGGTTTAACTAATGCACCAGCCACATTCAGTCGTATGATGAACCACATATTTTTGAAGCATCAATATTGCGTCATTGTTTTCTTTGATGATATATTAGTTTTCAGTGAGAATGAAAATGAGCATTATGAACATTTATCCTTGGTTTCCAAATTATTGAAAGAGAATCAATTATGTGGTAATCCTGAAAAGAGTGAATTTTTCCAAACCCACATTGAATATCTAGGACACATTGTTTCATCTGAAGGTATTAAAGTTGATCCTAAAAAGATAGAAGTAATTTTGAATTGGCCGATACCTGAAAATGTACATGAATTACATTCTTTCTTAGGTCTTGCTAGCTTTTACAAAAAATTTGTGAGAAATTTTTCATTGCTTGCATTACCTTTCACAAAATTATTAAAGAAAGGTATTGTGTATCATTGGTTTGAAAATCAGCAAAAGTTTTTTGATTTACTGAAACATGCCTTAGCACATGCTCATGTATTGCAACTTCCTGACTTTAATAGACCATTCTTCCTAGTAGTCACTGATGCTAGCGGATCTGGAATAGGAGCTGTCCTTATGCAAGATTCACATCCCATAACCTACTCTAGCTGCAAACTTAAACCCTCTGAACTTAAGTATTCTACCTATGATAAGGAATTGCTAGCAGTAGTACAAGCTTCACGACAATGGAAACACTATTTAATGGGATTTGAATTCACGATCAAGATTGACCAACAAAGTATCAAACATCTCCTTAGTTAGCCACAAATCTCTGACCGCCATATTAAATGGGTTGCTTTTATTCAAAGTTTTCATCCACTTATCCAATATTAACCCGAAAAAGAAAATGTTGTTGCCAATGCCTTGAGTAGAAGACCAACTATTCATAATATTTCTATCATATCTTTTGATTCCCTTATTCCTATGAAAGATATCTATAAACACCATATTGGGAAATATGGGAATTTCCCATAAGTTTGGGACACGTGGTTTTTTACACAATAAAATGTACACAAAGTATAGATAAGAGACAACATAAAGAAAAGTGGTCTACTAAGTCAAAATGTGCATAACTAACCATACTAATTGGTCGGCACTTTAACTATGCCAGTTGTAGGTTGGCACAACAAACTAAATATAATAGATGATAAGTCAATGGCCATATGAGGATCGTAATGACCATCGACTGTTAAGTATAGATGTGTGGACCTAACTAACCAGGAAGTCCAGTATCAATGTCCACACATGTTAAGCTTGCCAAGGACTACCCTTGGAAGAAGCTTCTTGGAGACGAGTATTGATTACAGAGAAGTTTCCTAATCTCAAGGAAATGAAAGTGGTTGAAGAGTAGTCATTTATAGTCCTATTCTAGCTCAAATAGAGTATGATAGTTTTTTGTTTTAAACCAAATTTATTATATTTTATTTACAACAAAATTCAACCTACATGTTCCAAAAGCATTCAAAAAAGGCGTCATTTTGATGCCTAGCATGCCCCGATTGGAGCCTTCTACCGAAAGTTATGTCAGATTTACTACATGAGGGTACTACAATAGACAAAATGTTGTTCCATGTCTATAGCCTTAATTTTGCCAATAATTCATGATCAAGTTTTGGATTTTCTCATTCCCCATTGATGTATATACAATATGCTTGATTATAGCTCCTTTATTCTTTCCAAATTCTTGGAATATTCATTGATTCATCCATTGTAATGGTTAAAACAGAGTAGTACTCTATTTTTCTCTATCCCATACTTTGTAACAAGTTCCAATTTTGTTTTTGGGGACAAAAACATCCAACTGGGGATAGAATGTAAGAGATTGAAAATAATAATGTGGGGCAATACTAGCTACATTGGTAGGTATATAAGGTGTATGAGAATTTTAGTTTTTACCATTCAGTAAAAAAAATTTCTCTTCATCTTACATCTCCTTTCTCTCAGCATCCATGGTTTCCTTTTCTCCCTCCTTGTCTTTTTCTCTCTATTTCCAACCTTTCTCTCTCCTCATCTAGTATTTCTCTCCTCTGCACTCATCTTCTCTCTCTTCTACAGTCATCTCTCTGTTGGCTCACTTATTTACAAAAGTGAATGATATCACCCAGACCATGACAAATAGAAGTATCTAAACCATATCCATGATTCCCATTTTACTAGGCATAATCAAGAATATTTCTTAACAAGCCATTGAGAGAGTTCAATTTGCAATTCTATATAGAATTATTGCCATATGTATGTATTCAATCTAAAATTCATGTTTCTTTTAAACCCAATGTTAATTTAATCCAATTATTGATCAAAATGTTGCTAACATGTTCATGAGTTAAGAGGTTTAGCTCATACAAAAATTGGATAGTAAACAAATCATGAATTTATGAGTTAGAATATGAAACAAGACTTGCCCTTCAATGTCATGTCATTGGGCCTATTCACATTTATTGATTCTTATAAGGAAAGTAAAGAACTTGAGAAGATATGAATGTATCCATACTTAGTTGGTTGAGGAGGGTACTAGGGCAATGTTGAAGCAACAAATGATGACAAATTTCTTGATGTCATAAGCTAAGAAATCCAACAGTAAATAGATGCAAAAATAGAGCTAATGTAAACAAGGAGCACCAAATAGTAATGGAGAGCTTGCTTTTATACTTGTAGTACCAAGTCTTCATGATTGGTCATGGTAAGATATAGGCCATGAAAGCATGGAATAATTCAAATTCAACGAGGGAAGCATAAAATATTTTAGGATCTCTCCTGATCACAAAAGGCATGGAGTAGAAAATATAGTTTACAAAGGGGCATACATGTTATTTTTGGTGAAACAATATTGCATGTGAAAGGCGTGAGCATGGGTATGTGTGAGTGAATGTGTGGATGTTCGTATGTAAGAAACATAGATTATCACCAATGATGTATGTGTTGTGTGTGCACGAGTGCATGCACATACATGTATGTATGTGTGTAGTTAGTTAAGGCACCTAGGCTAGGAATGACCAATTTGCAAAACAAGGCACATTTTTAAAGCATAAATTAGATCATGAATTAGCAAAATTTAAAATGCAAAAGATTGATTAGGGGGAGTATAGAACTACATAATTAAAAATAGTCTACTCACTATAAAATTTTGTGGATAGGATAGTCAAGGAGGATTTTGACAAGTACAAGAAACCCTTTGTTGGTGGCTATGTAGGGTTGGTAAACAAAATATCTAAAATATAGCCCAAAAAAATTGAATGCATAACTTGGGAAATTTGATATCATCAATGCGTGTATGGAGCACCTCAAAATGCCCAAAATATTATTCACTCACTCACAAAAAATAGACTCCAGATAAGGGACATACAACCTTATTTTTCAAGGCTCTACAACCAAAAGAAGACTTTCACTCAGTGAAATTCATGTTTTAGCTTGCTTGTTTTAAAAAGGGAATCTTATTTGTAGTAAAAACACTTTGTTGGCTCTAAAATTTCCAAGGGATGATTTTTAATGGCATTTTTTCCTCAGGGAGTCCACCTAAAAGAAATCATATATGTAACGTGCGTTCAAAGGATATTAATAAATACCTTTTTTTACATGCTATAAGGCCTTAAAGTGACCCCTTTTAATTTACTAGAATTACATATTTTTTAAAAATTATAATTTAAAAATCCCTATTGTAAATATAATCCTATAAATTTTAGTAAATGTAATACCTTTTCTTTTGAACTCACATGGTATCTTACATGTTCCATAAGGTGGGCCCCCTAGGATTTTTTGTAGCTATCGATCACCTAAAATGATACTAATAGCCTAGTTATGTTTAGCTAATATTATCACCACTTATCTAAATCTAGGATCACTCTCCCAAAATTACTTTCATAGACTGCTATACTTACCTAAAGCCCCAATCATTTGCTTAAAAAATTTCCCCTTGTGAGCACAACCTCAATGCCTAAATTTAGGGAACGATGCATATAGTGATTCTCAACACAGTCAATTGTTAGGATAAGATGGGTGCATGAGATGATAAGCTAAATATATGTGATGATAACAAAACTTCAAGTATTAGTTTGGCCCAATTGGTTAGTAAAGGCAAGCCAAAATCTAGTCAGGGCCACTACTCCAAAGAATTGGGTATCACCAAGTTGAACTTGCATATAGATGTGTATCATGGTGTAGAAGATTGTTTCTCAATGCATATTGTGAGCTATCCATGTTGAGGAGAGTGTAACAATAGAGCTGCATATTTAGGGCTATTTCCTAGGTTGGCAACATGGATATGGCACTTTGAAGCATATGCTTAGAAAAACTCATTATATCCTCAAAGACATATTGGATAGTGATGCTTCTTTCACCACTTTTGCAAGTTGGCCATTATCCCAATCTTTAAGATACTCAAGTAATCTTGATTCAATTGACCACTTTTCTATGTAAAAGGTAAACTTGGTATACCAATTGGCCTATGTAACCTATCATATACCAATGGGACTATAGATTTTCCCTCCCAAAGAAATTCTATTTTGAGGCTAAAATAGAGAAACACTTAGAATTTGTTGCCAATATTTTTGTTTACATGTGTTATTTATACAAGTTTGAAGAGAAATGACTAACTATATCTAAAGGATGAATCATGATTGGTTCAAAACTTATTGAATTGATGTTACACAAAATTTCACAAAGTATTGTTTCTCCAAGGTTTATCTACAAAGTTTAGTGTGATTTGATCTAGAAGGTTTTCCATCGAAATACACTTTTACTATAACCGTATTAAATATACGATTTTCTCTGACCCTTTTTGGTGCGCAGATCGGTCACTGTATGCTCATGTAGTGAATCCCGAAAGGTCCCCAAGAACAATGAACTCTACCTTTTTGCACAAATTACAATGTAAAAAGCATGAACGACAAGAGCAAGAGACCAATTGGGTTCAATCTCCCCCCACGCCTTGTGTGAGCGCTTCACAAAGCATGTATTTTATGTATATTCCATCTTCATGCTCAATAATAGCCCAATTTACAAAAATATATCAAGCTTTTAGCTTTTGAGTTTGCTTTTACAAAAATAGGAATAAAGCTAATGGACAGTGCCCAAAGAGTCTGGCACGCCCAATATAATGTCCAAATAGAAATAACATGTCCGTGTGCATAGGCGCATACAAAATAATGATAAATAATCGATGCCTCAATAGACATATCAAAATATAGGCGTGGCGCCTATCAAAATATAATCCATAGGTCGAATACTCGCTAGACTCCAATGCTTTCCTTCGCCACTGCTGCTATCTCTACACATCAACTGAAGCATTCACAATCGTTAGTAAAATAATACAATTAAACCGACAAAAGTGAATACCTAGCAATCTTCAGCTACATAAATAAATCAACAGGTTAGAAATAAATCCTAACCTTAATTTATTACGAGTGCGCACTCTAAACTCATAAACGTTTATTAATTTAATATGCATTTTGCGGAATCACCCGCTATGGAATCACCCATGTACACACTAAATTAATTAAACACCCGAAAAGGACAGGCGTCCCCATCAACTTCTCGCATAAAGAATCCACTTTGTGTATGAGCCCCGGTCATCAAAGTTTACGGAATCCACCGTAAAACCTCACGGAATCCACCGTGGCACGGAATTCACCATGGAATATGCCTCCTGGCATCACTTTTCTAAAGCCAAACTATTTGTGCTTCCTTTGAAGAACAATTCTTAGTTCTAACTTTAATACACGTCAAGCCTATGAGATATCATAGAGTGAATAAGGATATATCCTCAACAAGGCCTAAATTTTATGGCTGCCATGTCTTCTTTTGGCTATTTTTCCCATCAAAACAAGTAAAAGTTTCTTGTGTATGTCAAACAAGGTGTCTTGTTAAAAGCATTTTCTATCATTTTTCGTTGACATTATCTATAACATATCTAATTCTCTAGATAGCTTGAGTCTTACTATAGATAAATGGAAGGTACTTCAAAAAATTTAGCTATCACATAAAATATTGGACATCATTTCAACTATAGGTCTTGGTCTCCTCAACTACACTTCAATCTATCTTGAACAAAAGGCGGATTTGGTTGTACATGTAGGTATCATTATTATAGAACATGAATGATCAAAGATGCCATTTTTATTGTCATGAATGTTGTAAATAATTCATTATATTTCAAAAAGGTGATGTTTTGAAATTATAATCAGTTGTAGTTTGTCATGTCCTTTATATGAAAAAGGTATTGAAGAAGGAGCTTCATGATAATGTCCAAAGGTCCATTGTGTCTAAAAGTCATCCTTTTTTCATGATTAGTAAGGGTTTTTCTTTTCTTTGAGATTATTGATTTATTTGAAGATTTCACATGAATTGTACTTTGTTATGCTCTCAAGTGTCAACTTTGATATATAATTATGAAATTATATATGATATGTATAATAGTAACATATGGACACAAGTTTGGAAAATTATCTACTAGATAAGCACTAAGCATTTGGTCTATGTTGAATTATTTGTAACACATTTCCAACAAGGTGGTGGTTAATCTATAAAAGTTATATTGAATGTTCTATCTTTTGTGTACGAGAATGATCAAGTGGATATTTTACATAAATCTTTCAGTTGTAAAATTTATTGCAAGGTGTAATTTTATGGATAAACAAAAATAAATCCTTTATGATGAGTAATATGATGTACTTAAAGAATATTTAGCCTCCATTTGAAAGATGTTGCATATTTTAGCATTTCCATACTCAGATTAGTGCACATGACATTTCTTAATTCTTTGGGAGAAGCTTGTTATAATTGTAGTAACTTGGAGCTACCTTTTAATGGACCTATACTTGAATAATTGCTAAAGTCATGCTCTTCTAATGTTAGGATGCACATGCTTATCTGTGTTATCTTTTAAGCTATGAAAATATGTCATTTTATCCACATTGATGAATTTGTAGCATTAATTGGCTTAAACAATGTTGGGATGTTTGGGATCAAAATGTAGACTAATTTTAAGAACAATGTTTAACATCTAGGATTGAGAAAAATAATTATTAAAATGGCATGTACATGTAAGTTGATTGAAATATCACATGAGTATCACATGATATTAAGAATGCATATCTCTAGAGACAATGGGTATAATAGAAGAAAACATCATCTACATATGCCGTTCAAGAGAGGGGGCGTCTGGCCCTTGACAGAGGGCAGTAGAATGAGGGGATAGCTGGCCTATTGTGGAGGAGGATTCGAGTGCTGGGCCTTCAGCGAAAGACATGGCGATTGGACCCCTATGTTTTCTGGAAGGAGCTCATGGAGTGGTGCCTTTGGATCTGGGAGGGCAGACCACTTGATGAGCTAGAGTGGGATCTAGGAGAGTGGCTATGGCCGACCATTGCAGTCACCAAGAAGCCACCGAGGTTCTTGGAGTATATTGCAAGGATTGGCAGATACGTACTGATGCACGAGGATATGGATTGGGCGCCATCACATAGTAGGCACTAGGTAGAGCACAACATCACGGAGCCATTTCGACGGACTTTCTGGCACTGACTATGTGATAGCTGGAGGCCGAGGAGGGTATCATATTTCTTATGACTAGTAACACATTGAACCTTGGCGGTGGGAAGTTGGCTTGCCCAGATGCAGAAGGGGGGAGGTTGTAATCATTGCCCACAACAGCCTTTGGAAACCCCAAAGCACTGCCTTTGGTCATGTGAGGAGGCGCAGCTCATGTGGAGAGGAGCATGCCGCATCCTTCGCCATACAGCATCCAATGTTGGATGTATCTCATGGGGAGCTTTATGCTGGCATGCAGTTAGTGAGGGTCATCACCTTCTGTATGAGGCCGGGATGCAAGACACGATATTCATCATTGAGGAAAGGTTGTGCGCAATGGTCGGTTTGGAGGCTCTACCCATCCGCAAGGTACTAGAGCCCACAACAGACCACTCTGAGGTATGGGAGATCATAGGGAGTCTTACTGGATGGCATATCTGGAAGGCGTGGTGTTAGGAGAGTTTCAGCGGAGAGAGACTTTCAGCACAGGTGACCTTAGCAGAGCTGTGGACCTTCATCATTCACTCCCTCTACGACCATTGGGATCAGGTGTAGGGCAAGTCCAGGGCTCGTCAGGAGCTCCGTTGTCATTTCGTGTATACCTGGGGCAGCAAGGACCTATTTTTTGTGATGTAGGCATGTATCCCCAGATGGCAATACACCCCTCCTCCATGGCTTCTTGCCCCCATCTCCCCCAAACCGCCTTGAGAGACTTGTATACATGATGTAATTGTGTTTCTGCATCAGCTCCAGCTAGTTTGTTGAGCATGAGCACTCCATTGTAATCAGTTTCTTTTGAGTAATAAAATCAGCCACATTTTATTTGCAAAAAAAAAAAAACTTATTCTAGTTCAAAGTAATCTTGTAATTTCGATGTATGTAACTTGTCGAGCTTGGGTATATCACATAAATGAGGAGTGGAGCTAAAGAAGAAAAATGATCTAAGATCCTTGAACAAGAATAAGAAGAAAAAAGATAGCAAACTACTACTACAATCATGACTACGATGACTACAACCATGACTACGACTACCACAACAAATCTCTCTCTCTCTACTACTACCACTACCACTACCACTACAATAAACAAGAATAGAAGAAAAATCAACAACAACAACAACAACAACAACAACAACAATAACAACAACAAACAAAAAAAGAAGAAAAAACTACTACTACTACCACTACTACAACAACAATAAACAAGAAAACTAAACAAAAATAAACAAGAAAAGAAAAAAAACTACTAGTACTACTACTACAACAAACAAGAAAACCACCACCACCACCACTACTACTACTGCTGCTACTGCTACTGCTACTGCTACTGCTACTGCTACTGCTACTGCTACTGCTACTGCTACTGCTACTATGATGACTATGACTATGCCTACCACAACAAACCACTACCACTACAATAAACTAGAAAAGAAGAAAAAACAACAACAACAATAGCAACAACAACAACAACTACTACAATAACAACAAACAAGAAAAGAAGAAGAACTACTACTACTACTACTACTACTACTACTACTACTACTACTACTACTACTACTACTACTACTACTACTACTACTACTACTACTACTACTACTACTACTACTACTACTACTACTACTACTACTACTACTACTACTACTACTACTACTACTACTACTACTACTACTACTACTACTACTACTACTACTACTACTACTACTACTACTACTACTACAAACAAGAAAAGAAGAAAAAACTACTATTACTACTACAATCACGACTACGACGACTACGACCACGACTATGACTACCACAACAACAACAAACTAGAAGAGAAGAAATTAAACAATAACTACTCTATCACTACCACTACCACTACTACTACTACTACTACTACTACAACTACCACAACAACAACAAACAAGAAAATAAGAAATTAAACAACAGCCACCACTACCACTACCACTACCACTACCACTACCACTACCACTACCACTACCACTACCACTACCACTACCACAATGTTTACCGTATTTACCGTAGCACAGAGGAGCGGGAAGATGGAGCAGAGGAGCGGAAAATGGAAAAAAAAAGGAAATATCACAAAAGGCGCAGGATAAAAGAAGGAAAAGGCGCCTTGACTGGTAACCCGACCCTGAAAAATTTAAATGTTTTGGCATGACCCCCAGAAAGTCTTAGTGTCGCCCCGAGACAGCAAAAGAGTAAAAGGCACACCATTAAATGTGGAAGCACTCCCAAATCCTTATAAAAAAGTGCCAGGCTTGCTCCTGTGCAAATTGTATATATTAGTTGGGAATAGGATAAATTAGAATGGTGGGAAATGAGAAATGAGCTTAGGCCAATGGCCGGCCTTGTAAAAAAGGGGATGACCGCCCAAAGATGGGAGGGTATGTATATAAAGTTCAAAAGTGAATGAGAAGCTCATTCTTGTGTGTGGCAAAAAGTGGCTCTCTTCTTCTTCTCTTCTTCTTGCTTGTGTGTGCTCTTGAGAGAGGGAGTGTGAGAGTGCGAGGGAATGGGTGTGTGTGGGAGTGAGGGATCGCGAGGGTGAAGCTCTTCACCATCTCCTCTTCTCTTCTTCTCTTCTTTTCTCTTCTCTTTTCTCGCGCGTGCGGCTATGGAGGATGGAGCTCATGGGAGAGGAATTGAGGTTGCTTGAGCTTGCCACAAGGATCATGGAGCTACCGGTGTGCAAGAGAGAGGAGGGTACTCGATTGAGCATCAAGGTAAGCTCACTACACTCGTAAGGTAGGCATGGCACGTCAGCTATGTGAGAGGTAGCTATGGCCGCTCGGCTTGAAACGCTTGATCAATAAGCAGTCCGTAGGTCTTGGGGTAGAGCTTGTAGCTCTCCTTCACACAACAACAACAAATAATTAAAAAGAAGAAGAAGAAATAAAACAACAACAACAATAACAACAACATCTTCCTCCCTCTCTCCCTCCCTCCCTCTCCCTCTCTTTCTCTCTTTTCCTATTATGTTTAATGTTTTCTCCCTCTCTCTCTCTCATTCTTTCTTTCCTTTTCTCTCTTCTTCTCACTCTCTTATTTCCTCTCCCTCTCTCAATACACATGATTTTTAACAAAAACAAGTAAAAGAAAAAGATAAAAAATAAAAACAAAGCAAGAAGGAATAATGCACTCACCGTAAAGGCTCGAGGATGGATTCGGCGGCTCCTCTTCGCGACGGCGGCTCCTCTTCACCCTCCGTACACTTCCTCCTCTTCTTCATGAATGATGGCAGTGGCAGTGAGAAGCTTTCCTTCTCCCTCTTCCTCTCTTTCTCTCCCTCTCCCTCTCAAATGAACGATGGATTTTGCTCTCCCTTTCGCTCTCTCTTTCATTTGTTCGCGTAAAATAACGCGCTCGGGTTTCGGCTTGCGTTTTTTCGTCTGAGCACTATCGCTATTTGCGTCGCAAATACGATGCAAATAGCAATGCCACTATTTTGCGTTGGAAAGCACCGTTGCAATGCCTCCATATCCTTGTAGTGAATGTGGACCTTTGGGTTGATGGGTGCATTTATCCACTCGATCGAGTCACTCAAAGGCCACCACAATTTGAAGGGCTTACATCATTTGGTAAAGTTTGTTTGTGAAGGCAATGAAGGATTGTATGGATACACATACAGACTTGTCACACAAGGATTAGCAGGGGTTTATCAAGCCTTGACAAATATGTAGACAAGATTACAAGGGAACATGTAGTCTTTGATGGAAAAGGATAGATTATTGGCTGAGAAGGAGAGCGAGAACCAGAGCCTACGACAAGCAATGTCTGTCATTGAAGATGCTGTGCATGATACACACATGCAGAATATGGAGTAACAGTCTAAAGTTATGGACTTGGAGAAGGAGAATCGAAAAATAAAGAGGAATCTCACAAAAACTTTGGAGATTGGGCCCACTTTAAAAACCAAAGAAGCATGTCAACACATTTGATTAGTTAAACCAATTCACCAATTAACCAAAAGAAGTGGACAATATCACAGACATATATATACTCAATCTGCTACAACTTTAGAAATATGTTTCCTCATGTAAAGAATGATACTATTGCCAAAGTCCTAAGTAAGGATATGGTCAAAAATGCATTGGAAAATTGTAAATTCAGGGACACTGTAGATGGTGTCGCAAGTGAACATCTTAGGATGTGAGCAACTTGTTTACTGCTCTACAGATGCTCAAGGATTATGTGACAAGGTGGGAATGAGTTCTAAGTCATACAATATGCTCTATCAACAATTGGATACAGGATTTAAGCAAGTCTTCAAAACTAAGCGAGTAATACCTCTGCCAAAAACATTTCACATGAAGAAGGCTTGAAAACAACTAAATGAGAAAGTTTTAGAACTAATTGGTGAGCCTACACATCTGGAAAATACACACATATTGAAGTATGGTTCCAAAGAGTTTGCATTTGTATTGAATACTCCAACAACTTTGTATTGGATATATGAAGGGTTTAGATTGCTATGGTCAAGTTCTATGTCCTCAAACTTAATGAGGGTGAGATTATTAAGGGGCAAAAACTTGAACGTGTGAGTATAACACTTATGAATCATGCACTGGATCCGAACATCGATGAAAATCATCCTTTATAATTTAGTGTACAATCAGAGAATGAAATATGGTGGCTTGCAGCATTTGAAGTACCAAAGGAAGACCATGAAGTACTTAAAGTGTTTTTTAACCTCACTAATATACCCAATATTATTCACCATCAAAATAATGGAGAAATTTTACACATTGAGGGGTTTGGGGAATATCATGTTGAATGGAATCTTGTAGGTGATTTAAAAACATTGAAGTATATGTTTGGTTTATCAAATGCAGCGAATGCAAAATTTCTGTGCATTACCTGCATGCAAACTAGGAAGAAAGGAAAAGATGGAAAGAAAGAAAGGTTTGCCAAGGCAGGACAACAAATTGCTCCAACACTTGATCAAAAAGTCATGAGAAATGGAATGCTAGTTCCAGTGGATCCAAATTGGTGCCCTATTTTGGAAATACCACTAACAAGGATTCACTTTTGCACATTGCATTGTTTGGTTAGAACAATTGAGAAGCTAGTATATGAATATATACGCTTTGCATACAAGATGCAGCTTGTGTTAGAAGCTAATGCTACATGCAAGAAGGTAGAACAAGTCCTCTTTGAAGTTGGATTGCACAAGGGCCAAGTAGAAATAAAAAAGGACAATAAAAAATCGAGAAAAAGTGGAAATATCCCTTGTAAACCATGCTTTGGCAGATCCAAGGCTAGGAAGTTTATATCTCCACCTTGAGATGAGGAAGGAAATATACTTCTAAAACAACCAAAGAAGTATGAAGCATGGAAAAAGCTGCACCTTGATGTTTTGAATTGGAGCAATGGGGGACGAACGAGGATTGCAAAGGCAGAAGTGTGGATATACCTAGATAGATTAGTAGCTCTCTTACAAAAGTTGAGGTTTTAGGGATGGTGATGCCAATGCATTTAAAGAGACAGTTGCTAAATTTCATAAGTCCATGGTGGAGGCATGGACTACAAACAATATAACACACTACATGGTCAGTATTGTCACCATTACAAAAAAAATCATCCTTTTGAATTAGTTTGTGTTTCTAATCTCTCTTCTTGTGCAGCATATACTTGAAGCACATGGTCTATACTTTGAAGATCAAGGAAGTTTGGCAGTATGGTCAACTCAAGGCATGGAACCATCTCATTGGCAAGCTTGTTGTGCTTTTCAAAAGGCAATTGATCATGGAGGTGGCATCAATTATTCCAATTCTATGAGGCAATTATTACAATGGTGGTATAGGAGATTAGAGATATAATACGAGGAAAAAGAAAATAAGTACAAAACCTCTCAAGCAGAATTTATAAGTAGGGCAATATGTGAAGTGAGAAAAGCAAGATATAAAAACAACATAGCTAGACAATGCCACAGAGAATGGTTGACAACCCAAGAGAGAGATGGCAAGAAATGGAGACCTAGATAAAGATAATACTTTTGATGCATTTAGAGTCCACAAGAGAGCACAAGTACTAAGGATATGACACATCAATACTCCTATCTTTAACATGAGATGTCTTCCAAATTTTGTTTAAAATTTCAAAGGTTTGTCACTATGTTTTTCAAAGTAGATTTCAAAATCTTAAGACAAAGATATGAAAATTCCAAAACTTGGAACATTCACTGGCCTAGATAGAGAGGGGCATGAGGGGGGTGGTAGGAGATAGAGGGAGGTAGGGATGGGGTGGAGAAATGAAATGAAATGATAAATTTAAAGTTCATTTGCACCACAGTAAGCTTAAAATTTTTGTATATAATTCAAGTCTCTCATTTCATTTTTTCCCATTACTCTTCACTCTACCCTCCACCTTTATATGCTTCATCATCACAACCATGGCACGTTCCAAGCTTCCTATCAAGAAGGCGCCTACAAGAGCAAGAGCTCAACACTCTTCCTAATCTAGTGAGTGTATTATGAGTGACAAAGGTCCCTTGGTGGTTGACAATGGTGGCCCTACTATAGCTAATAATGGTGGCACTATTGTGTCCAACAATGGTGGCCCTAGTGTGGTCAATAATGATGGTTCGCCATTGTCTAGAAATGGTGGTCCACATGCTCCAGTTGCTCCACCTCCCACTATTGTTCTAGCTGGTAATACACACCCTCCAACACATAAGAAGCAAAGATGGAAACAAGGCACAACTGCACTACTTGAGATAAGGAAATTCCAGAAGAGTGCCAACTTGATTATTCCTAAGGCACCATTCTCTAGGTTGGTGCAATAAATACTGCAAGATCTGTAGTTAGGACACTATCACAAGTTCTTTTGAAGGAACCAGGCAAGGAATGTGGGGCGATGGTAAAGCCAAGCCTTTCTTTCTATCTAGGAAGCAGCTGAAAGTTACTTGATTGATCTAATGGGTGATTGTCAACTTTTAGCCATTCAATCCCAATGTATCACTATTAAGCCCATAGATGTGGTTCTTATTGGTAGGATCCGCAACAACAAGGATGTATTTAATCTTAATGTCAACAATATGTTTTGAGAAGCTACCTTGTCATATCAACAATATGCTTTGAGAAGCTACCTTGTAATTGGATCTATGTTCGTAGCTCAAGTTTGGTTGTAGATTGTAAGGAGCTTAGTTTTGGGTTATCTTTCCAGTAGACCCTCAAATATTTGATAGTAGTGGCTTGCAAAATGGAGCTAAATTTTCTCTAACTCAAGTTATACTTGGTGCGATGCACTATCTACAGTGTATTTCATGGTTTCATGATGCCAAATCTGATATTTAATACTCTATTTTTCCATGATTTGCATTGTGCATATTTCTAAGTTTCTAATTTTGAAAGTAGTTTTGTTGAGGATAAATTCAATGTGCAATTACTCACACATTAGTGATCAATTGTACATGGACCGATGCACTATATCTTTACTGTATTTAGCGGTTTGGTAACAGTATATTCGATATGTGATATTCCGATTGGCCCATGACTTATTTTTTGTGAATTTTTAAATTTCCAATATTTCACATACTTTGGTTGACAACACATTTAATATGCAGTTGTGCACACTCGGTGGTGGTGATTTTTTTTGTTATTAGTGAAGTATCATCCACTTAATGCATTTTCAAAAAAATGATTGAACCGTTAATTTTATAAATCAAAATTTGGTGAAACTTCACCAACATGTCTCGCCGCGGGCATCACAAAAACTCATGGATATTAAAAAATTGGCCCCATTAGAAGCCTCTGGGACACCTATCTAAAGGCTCGTGTATGGGGCCTTGAATCTCGCGATTCCTACAGACTTCTGAAGAGGCCAAAATTTTATTGGGTAGTTGATATATCCTAGGGGAGTCCACAGGTAAAATTTCACGTTAATCGGATCATTGGTCATATTTTTCCAAAGCTTGGATACATTAATTCAAGTTTAAGGATTTTTTAAAAGTTTGGTATAAGTTTAAAGTTTCAACTCATTTTACATATTTCACTTTTGAGTTTTGAGTTTTCTCTCCTAGAAGACATGGCACGCACCAAGAAAGCAGTTCGGAGACACCTCCTAGAAATCCCATGCACAGGCCACCTCCCCTAACTTCACCACCACCACACTAGCATTGCAAGCGTCGATGGAGGCCACACACATTGGCTCTTCATGAGATCCACCATTACCAGAAGACTACACACCTCTTGATACCAAAGGCTTCATTCCAAAAGCTAGTGCGAGAGATTATGGATGGCATACTAATTAAGAATAGTAGGAGGCACTTTCCAAATGGATCACACTTGCAACAACCCGATCGCTGGACTGCCCAAGCCCTCCTTGCACTACAAGAAGCTGCCAAAGCTTATCTCATCGAATTTTTTGGAGATTCGGTCTATGCAGGAGTGCATGCAAGGAGAGTCACTGTCACCGATAGGGATTTGCGGATAGTGAGGTTCTTCCAATGATGGAAGGGTAGGTCTCATGCGGAGATCAATGATAGGGATGCACTATTAAAATATATACGAAATGTAGCCTCCAAAGAGATTTTGTAAAATCGTGGTTGTAATGGATCCCATGTAAAATGTTATGAATATGAATACAATTTTTTTGGCACGTCTTTAATTTTTTTAATTTGCTTGTTATTTGTTTTATTTATGTCTTTGAGTTACCGTTACATGCATTCAAATGAATACATGTTGCGCATGAACTCAATAAAGCATTATGTATTAAATTTAGGGTACAAATCGTGTTGCATACAAATCCAATAAATAAACTTAACATTCAAGTAAAAAACAATAATAAACGATGCGTATGACAAACTACATCGCATGTATATCCAACAAATATCGGTTTTCATCACTTCAAGAAAATATTACAAATTGCATTACATTGATGATGAGATATCATTTGGCAATAAGTACATTTACTCTCTCCTAGGCTTCTTTGAGCTACACTCCCCATGGTCAGAGCTATTCTTGATCATAGGCAGCAATACATTTTCCCCTAGTAGTTCTTGCCTAATGATATTGGGGTCTTGAACACCAGCAACCATGCCATGGGCCACCATGGAAAATTTTGGCCTAGACCTAGTACTAGAGAATAAGTAGCTACTAGTGAGACGCCATCGAGCGATGAGTCCAAAGAAGAATCCACTATAGAAGACATCTATCAGATAACATTGAATGAGTTGATAGAGCCTCAAGATCGAATAAGAGATGCAGACGTTATTGAGATGGACCTTGGTATGCCAAATGCTTCGCGGGCAGTTAAATTGTAATCCATGCTTAGTTCAGAAGAACAAGTCTATGTGTCCCTAATTCAGGAGTTTTGTAGTATCTTCACTTGGAGCTACAACAAACTTAGAGGCATTCCTCTTAGCTTGGGCTATGCATACCATTCCTCTAAAGGAAGGTAGTCGTCCTGTATAGAAGAAAGTAAGGCACATGCCTTTTGAACTAAGGGACGAATTGCCTGAGGATCTACAAAAGCTGCGGAAAGCGGGTTTGATCTTCCCCATTCAACATACTGAATGGTGTTCACCAGTTGTGATTAGGAAGAAGAAAAATAATCAAATTCGGCTTTGTGTGGACTTTAGAGAGCTAAATAAACAAAGATTTAAGGACTACAACCCGTTGCCCATTATTGACCAAATTTTGGATTAACTAGCGGGGAGGGAAATATATTTGTTCATGGATTGTTTTGCAAGTTACAACTAGATGGTAATTGTGGAAGAAGACAAACTTAAAAATAACATTTATTACTATCTTGAGAGCATTTAGTTTATGTAATGCACCTGGTTTGTGGCAAAGAATAGTTGATAAGACCTTTGGTGACATCTCCCTAGAGGAGTTGAAGGTATTTATCGATGATCTAGGGGTAGCCACCGTAAGGGATAGACATTTGATCATTTTGCGGAAGTTTTTTGAGCGTTGCAGACAATTTTTCATAGCTCTTAACCAACGGAAGTGCATCTTTGGAGTACCCTATGGGTTGTTGTTAGGTCATGTGGTTAGTTCAGTAGGGATTGGCTGACCCTAAAAAGATCAAGGTCATAGTCGCCATGAGCCCATTGCGCACTACAAAGGAGGTGCATAGCTTTCTGTCCTCAGTAGGGTATTATCAGTGGTTTATCAATGCCCTAGCAGAGAGAGGATTGTCACTAACGAACCTATTGTCCTTTAATAGTCTATTTGCATGGAGTGATGCTTGCAAAGTATCTTTTGACGATGTGAAGCAAGAGCTAGTAAAAGCACTTGTTTTGAAACCACCTAAAAGGGGCGAAGTATTCTATATAATTTCAGCAGCCACCATGTATAGTATCAGCTGCTGCTTATCCCAAATTTGGGAGAAAAAGTGGTACCATTCGATAGTCTTTGCTAAGTCAAAAGTTGGGCATATCGAAAATTAACTACACCTATATGGAGAAGTTGTGCCTTCTTGCAATGGTATTTGCGACCAAAAAATTCAAGCACTATATTCTTTATGAGAAGGTGGTTTTTTATACGAAGGTGGAAGGACTTAGACTGTTGCTCAATAAGTTACAGCTGCCTGATCATTTAGCAAAGTGGTTAATCACTTTGCAGGAAGTTGATTACGAGATTAAGAGAAAGCCACCAAAGCTACAAGGCATTGTAGAATCTCTTGTGGATTTCAAAGAGCCAAAAGAGGTCTTGGCTTAAGGAAACGACATGGAAATACTGTTTAAGATTGATACATCTTCTATTCCCTCCTGGTATGCTGTTATAATGCACTATCTATCTCCAGGAGAGACTAGACTTACTCTATCAAAATCCAAGAAGAGAAAAATTAAACAGCACGCTTTAAAATTCACGTTAATGCAGGAACACTATATTAGCTGGGTGTTGATGATATCTATCACAGATGTGTGATGCCTGACGAGGTTCCATTTATCTTGGAAGAGTGCAATGACTCCGCTTGTGGAGGGCACTTTGTTGACGACCCAAAAAGCTTTAAGAGCTGGATATCAGTGGGCCGTCTATCTTTCAAGATGCATTCGAGTATGTTAAGAGATGCAATAATTGTCAACAACATGACAGTAGGGAGAATAGGAAGCGACCACTTACTTTGATTATGGTTATGCTTCCATTTAAAAAGTGGGGAATCGACTTTGTGGGTTCTATTACTCCGTCATCCACTACACAAAAGTGATATATTATCATGGCAATTTACTACTTTATAAAGTGGTCAGAAGCATGTGCAACAAGGAAAGACCATGCAAAAGAGACTGCCAGTTTCCTATTAGAGTAGATTATATGCCTATTTGGTCCACCAAAGGAATTACTATTGGACCATGGAACCCATTTCCTAAATAAGGTGATTAAAAGCTTGACTGTAGCTTGGCAAATCAAGCATAACAAGACGACCCCTATAATCCGCAAGAAAATGGACAAGTTGAAAGTACTAACAAGTAGCTTGTGGGTATCCTGTCCAAGATAGTCTCTGAAAAGAAACGGGACTAGGATAAGAAATTATACGTGGCAGTATGGGCAAACAATACAACGTTGAAGCGAGCTACTGGCCATACTCCATTCAAATTAGTTTATGGGAAAGAGTGTGTGTTACCCCTTGAAATCGAGTTGCCAACTATACGGTTTGCAATCAACCATTGTTTGGGAGCCGAGGATGCACTCTTTGAGCGTTTCACGACCATAGCCCACCTAGATGAGCTTAAATTGCTGAGTTTACTAACCAGGAGGTAGCTAAACGTTGGATGAAGCAATTGCATGATTTGAAAGTGAAGAAATATACCTTTAGAAAAGGATAATTAGTTTTGTATTACGATGTGCGTAGGGAGCTATTTCCTAGGAAGCTAGAACCTAGATGGGATGGCCCTTACAAGGTAGTTAGGATAGGTAAAAATAAGTCCACGGCTTTACTAGCTAATCTATAGGGAGTGGAATTTAAAATAAGGTTAATCTTAATAAGATTAAACCTTACTATTTCTGTGTATGCTAATGTGATAAATGCATTGTAGGTCCATGCTAGGGTTGATCTGAGACCCAGAGGAGAGCTTAAACTGGTTGATGGGGCGGCTAATTCCTTATCTTGGAGCACCCATATCTAGAGCAAAGATATCATTAGGGGAAGCTTATTTGGTGGAGCAAAGGATACGAAGTGATTGAGCAAGAAGACAGAACCTTTCGTGTAAAATCAAAGTTTTCTACCATCACTGCTTATAAATTCTGACAAGCATCCCTGTTGAGTTCAATGAAAAAGGTGGATGGAGCACTATGCAGTTTCTTTGGTTAGTGTTTGTCACTATGATAAAACATATGTTTTTCTTTATTGTAAAATATTCTATAAAATTTTTTCATATATTGTGCTTCTCAGTAGTGAATTGTGCATGTGAGTTTTCAATGTTTCATACATACAATCCTATATTATAATTCACTTGCAATTTATAGATTTAGGTTTTGTCACTATACTTAAACACTTGTATTCATTTACTATAAAACAACTCAATAGTTAGCAAAGATGGAGCTCAATGTTGCAAAGTATTGTGGATTTTCTTGGTGCATACTATATTGTTGCGCATGAATGAGTAAATCTCTTTCATCAATAATAACGAGATTGCCCTTGTAAACTTCTATAGTGGGACAAGTGAGGCCATGCACATGCTACTATAGTAACAAGGCTTAGGGCACTTGGTTGTGCTGATGTAGTGTGGATTTCTAGGAGGAACTTACATCTGTATTGCATGCTACTAGGAAATGCACCAAAGATCTTAGAGGATCTCAAGGAATTGACTCTAGCATTAGCTTCAAGGGAGAAGCTAACATTCTGGAATGCAAAGTGGAAAAGGAGGGGGCATGCTCCAAGGAAGCAAAGGACTTGTTAGGTGAAACCTCACTTCTCAAGTGATTGAAGGCTACCATAGGTGGAAGTCCATGCCCCACTCCCACAGGTCAAGCAAGTGGTTTGTCAAGGGTGGACACCCTTATACCACACTCTGAAATAATCAATATGCACCATCATTTGGTATCCTATTTGATGCCCTCAAGCTCAAGAGTGTGATAGGCCAAGGTGCCTTTGGAGAGGATATGGAGGTCACTATAGAAAGCATCACTTACTTCCCTCATGAAATTTGTATATCATGCCAAAATGTATAAGGGATTTGATAAGGCAAAGATACAACAATTCTAGGTAGAGCTCAATAAAAGGTCAATGCATCAATTGTCCGATGTGTTGCCTACACTTATGAGCCCCCCTAGGTTATTTTATTTCCTCTCTTCAAAGGTGGCATATTAAATGATATGCTTATGTGGGCCCCCTTCACAAAATGTAAATATAAAAGAATTATTAAGCACCTCCACAAGTCCCCATATAGTTTTAACCTAATCCTAATGTGGAGCTCAGTGCTAGGATAAAAGCTAGAATCCTAGGTGTAATCGACAATAAGCCTAGCTTCATTCATGCACTCATAGATGGGATGAAGGCCATGCATAGTGCAACTATCATCCATTCATATTAATATGCAAACAACTTAGTTTTGGACTTCACTAGAGATAATACCCCTAGACTAGGTATTATAAATTGGCCCGCCTAATGCTCTTTGCAAGCATGGTGAGGCTAGGTCTTAATAAGAATGTTGCAAACCCTGATGTGAAGCAACATGTCATTGAAGAGTGCTAGCGGCCAAAGAGAAGAAGCAGAAAGAAGAAGGTGGCCTTGGACCACACCTAAAATCAACGATCCACTTTGCCAAATTGCCTACATTAAAGATTCTGATGTCTATGCAAATGGTTGGCTTATCCACTACCTCATTGAATTTTGGCATGTATGGTAGTGCCTATGGTTGCACAAAGAGGTGAAGGATGCTCTAGGCATAGACATCATGTATGCACTAGAATGGAAGGCCAAGTGTCAGAGAGAGAACTAGGGAGAGAAGAAGAGGAGAGAGAAAGACTGCAGAGGAGAGAGAAAGACTGCAAGAAGAGAGAAATAGAGTGACGAGGAGAGAGAAAGACTAGAATTGGAGAGAGAAAGATAGGAAAGATGAAGAAGCCATGGAAGCTTGGAGCAAGAAGGGAGAGAAGGATTGTAATTGTATTGATATGTCAAAAAGATATGAAAAATTACAACTTATCTCCTTATATACCAATGTCAGTGTGACATGGCATATTATCAACAGTTTTAACTATTCCTAACTTCTTACAATCCATCCCTTCCCAAAAGTTTTTGTCCTCAAAAACAAACCTAGAAACAAGCTAAAGAGGAGATGGATAAAACAAAGTACTACTCTGTACAGCATTACAAGGGATAAAGGAAAAGATTACTTAATACTCAATAGTAGTACTAATCTATGCAGGAGATCAAAATCAGCCTATAGCCTCCTGGATCAAAAGGAAAAGTTGTATCTTTGCCATGCATTGGATCAACTTTCATAAGATCGAAATCAAATACTGCTAGAAATATGATCATCATAATAGTACTCACTAACGAAGTTTCCATTGCATGATGGTCCTCCAAGTCCACACGCTATCCATAATCTGCCTTCTTGAACTGAACTTCTTGTTGTTGAACTTCTTGTTGTAGACTCATACCAGAATGGTCTTCAACAAGATGTTCTTCATCATCTTCAATAAGATGTTCTTCATCATTTACATCATAATATTCAAATAGCAAGATTATTTTGGCAGATTTTGCCCTACATGTGGCTTGGTGATTACAAGATAGTGGCTTAGCACAACGATAGCATAAGCCCGCAGCATGCAGTTCCCGTATTGTATCACTAGTAAGGTGTCTAACACGTTTAGCTTTAGATAGCAATTTACACACCTGTTCATCACCATTGGTCAGCTCTATGATATTTTTGACATGCTGCTCATAGTCATCTTGCTGTTCATGTATAACAGATGGCCGTCCATGCTCAACATGTACAACAGATGGCTGTCCATGCTCATCATGTACAACAGATAGCTGTCCATACTCATAACCATATTGCTCATGCTGTTCATACTGCATATGGTGATAATAGCCCTGCTGCACATCAGAGGAACAGTTTGGTTGAGCATATACATTTGCTTCTACTGATGTTTGCTGCTCATATACATAAGCATGTTGCCTTTGATCATTGATCCCAGTGTATTGGTCATAATCACTTGCTTGCTGTTGATCAAAGCTAGAAGTGTACTGATAAGCATAACCATTTCTGTTACATCCATAAGAACTATTTTGCTGAAGAGATGGATGCTCATAAGCATAAGCATGTTGACCATAATAACCATTCTGCTACCAAGGTTCAATGGGATGATACTCTGCATTATGATATGGTACATCATATTTATAAGCATTAACATGCTGTCCAGATGTACTTGCATACTGCTCATATTCATTTGCATATTGTTGCTGTTCATATTCATAAGATGCATGTGGATCATAGTGTGTACCATCAGCATATACATGCTGTCCATAAGCATAAGCATTTGATCCAAGTGTACCATCAGCATATTGATGCTGGCCATGAGCATAAGCATTTGATTCAGATCTTGCTGTTTTTTCCATAAGTGCCTTTGTAAGAGCAATACATTGTTCAGCCGAAACTACAAGTTTGTCAATATTAGCTTGTGTTTGAAGCCAACCTTGTCCAAGTTTGTCCATTTTAGCCTGTAATTGAAGCCAACGTTGTTCACTAGAGCTGGAGCTATTGTTCTCAGCTGCCATTGCAGTCAAGTTGAAGAAATATGTTGATCCTTGAAAAATAGAAGTCCAAATAAGGTGTATGATAGCTTGGCTCGAAGGTTAGGATGTCTAGTATCAATTAGAAATCCTGGTTTGAATTTAGGAGTAGCAATACCCCTCTCTGTTTAAGAATTTCCAAAACTGTCCACAGTAAACTGCTAGTGAACTGCCGGTACCAAATAGGCTCTAGCTCGAGAAATATGTGTCCAAATGAGACGTTTGATGGCTCCACTTGAATCTTATGATGTACAGTATCACTTCCAATTGTTTCTTTGTCGTTAGAATGATGCTACTAATTTCTGTAGCAACTTTTCCAAATCTGTCCCTGTTTGGATTGCACCATGTTTTGGCCCTGTTCCAAGTATTTTGAGTACTTCTTATCCAACTTGAGTCAATACCCAATACCTATACACTCAAATGAGTAGGAGAGAGCATTCCATGAATATGGCATTACAAGATTGCATCCCCAAAGCATCATACCCTTGAGAATACTCCATCGGTCTTCCATAGGCAATAGGTTGATGATGAAAAGTCAAGTGGTACAAGATTCATCAAATAGATCATTGCTGAGCCTTTAAGAAATGGTTCAATCTCTTCAATGTTGGGAAAGAACCTTCAAATGTTGTCGGTCACTGATGCTAAGAACAATCAGGAAGTGTTGAAGAGAAAAAGCCCCATGAAATTCTTCAAAATCTTTGAACAATTTTAGTGCTGTCCAAAACTGTCAATCCTAGAGTTCCAGATATCATTGATGATGCTAATGCATTGTATGAATCTGGATCTCCAGTGAGCCAGGAGACAATCAAATCTTCTCTGAAGCATGGGAAACCGCCATTGGTTGCATTGTCAATGGATGACAATTGAACTATTGATACAATATGAAACCTTGCGTCTCCCAGATAACAAAAGCCTCCTGAGTAGTGACAAGAATCCTGTTCATAGCTGGCTTTAAAATGCTTGGAACATTTGCCTCCTCTGCATAGTAGGTTCAGCTATATGACTTGTAACCTCATGTTTATTTGCCTTAATGATTGACAGTACTAGTTGCACACAGAGTGATGAAGAGGACAAAGAAGATATCGATTTCAATCCACTGTCACCCAGTAGTACAGGAGCACTCTTGAAATTTTTGCAACATGGAATTCCTCCTGCAGTTTCTGTTGTTTATCAACTCCTATCTTGGAAAAACGATCTGCAGGTGTCTTGACAAGGCAGCACTTCCAGATTCTCCGAAGGAAGGTTTGTGGTAGTGCAGGAATGAAGATCAAAATGAACCATTATTGGGCAGTATCGATGAATCAGGACAAGCATTTGAGAAAGTGGATGGCATTTGCCTCTCAAGAATTTGGCTAGATTTGCTGTTCTTTGGAGTCTCAAGTTTCAGTATTATCAAATCTTTTGTCGTCTGTGCCACATTTGCAGCAGAATTAGACTAGTATGGACGAAGCACCTGGTTCAAAGTAGGAACCACATAAGGAGCACATGCCTTATAAACAAAATATCCCTGCTGAAAACATGCTCCTTGTTCTTGAAAGGAGGGATGGCCACTTCAGGCATGCAGGCCCAGAACAACTGGCCTCCTTCTCAAATGCATATCCAGTAAATGCTTTTTCTGAAATGGAGCCTTCCATACCACAGAAGTCCGTTAACAAGACAACCCATCAGATTACAAGTTCTAATGACAGTTTGATAATCTCTGAAAGTAACACAAGCAGAGTTATGGATCATGGGCCTGGCGCTGTTATGAATATTGAAAATGGCATGTCTCTGTCAGCTCCAAATCTGGCTGGTGAACTAGGGATTTTCAAACAGTTGCAGCTCCTGAGCATGCAGACTCTCTGCATCTACAGTTAGATTCTGGCAGAGTCCTTGTAGATGAACATGTTGGGACTCTACAGGAGGCTGCCTCCACTCCTGGTTCCCATGTAGCTTTTGCAAAAGCTACCAATGCTGTTCGACTTTCTAGTGTTTTTCTCAAGTATTATATTGAGCATCTGACATGTGAGCAGCGTAAAAGCTGCTTGTCACTTTGTTTGAACGAAAAAGAAGCTGAAGCGACCGGACTCTCAAAAGGCAATCAGGACGTAGCTGGCTTTGTTGTTTCTTCTGTTCTGTCTTTCATTTCTAGCTCAGACATCAATCCTTCCACATATTTGTTGCATTTGGAAGTTGGGAACCTTTTGCTGGTCATGATGTCAACACAACTACATTCATCTGTCTCTCTGGGACCTCAGGATGCCCAGCTTTGGCGGATAAATTTTTTTCGAATCTGGTCAGATAGCAGCAAGTCATTGTAACATGGAAGTGCTAATTCAAAACTGTATTCAGGGGACAGCATGTGCTTCGGAGCAATGGAGATTGGCTCAAAGTTCTTTAGAGCAGTGCACCAAGAAGCAGATCCAAAGATCGAAGCTATCAAGAGAGAGGCCCTGGAACGAGGAGCTCAGAGAAGAGATGAGCACATCCAAAAACTCCAGACATCAGATTCTGGTGAAATTCCCACACGGTCATCAGCAAAGAGATTAAGAGCAGACTTCCGCATTGGTTCCCACGCCTCAGGTGCTGTATAGTGAGGGTTTAGCATGGTACATTCTAAGCAAGAATGTAGACGTGATGCTCCATCATCACTCCCTGAAGAACGAGCCTTGTTTGAGACCGTGAAATAACCTCAATGGGAGTCTAAATTGTGTAGCAGTGAAGATGATAATGGAAAGGAAAATTGCAGGTGGGAGAGGCCTCCACAAGGAGAGCAGCGACGATCTGTAGCTCTCAGTGCCATCATCTTGCATTCACAGAGAGTGGATGAAGATTTCCTCAAGGAAAAGAAAATCAAGGTGAAAACAAGGAAGATGGAGGGGCTTGTGATTTGGGATGGCGATGCCTTCCTATTGTCTGATCAATTCTGCAAATGACTCGAGTGGCAAATGACTCAAGTGTGGATGATAAGATTGGCAAATGGAATTGGAGATGGACTCTGTGATAGATGAGATGGTACATGCTCCAAGTGATCCATCAGTGGATGACAGCTGCTACCATTTGCAGGCATCATTGCGTTCAGTTCCTAGTTGGTGTATTGAATCGCCATTTTGATAAACTTCTACAATGTGATCCTCGGCTGAAGGCACAGTCTATTTTTTTTTCCTGATCACCCATCACTTCAGAAGGAGTCCACACTTCACCTCGTGCTGCGCCTCAGAGGAGGTATGCAGATCTTCGTCAAGACCCTCACGGGTAAGACCATCACTCTCGAAGTTGAAAGCTCTGACACTATCGACAATGTGAAGGCTAAGATCCAAGATAAGGAAGGGATCCCGCCCGATCAGCAGAGGCTTATCTTCGCTGGAAAGCAGCTGGAGGATGGCCGTACCCTGGCAGACTACAACATCCAGAAGGAGAGCACACTCCATCTTGTCCTGAGGCTGCGTGGTAGTATGCAGATCTTTGTCAAGACTCTGACAGGAAAGACCATCACCCTGGAGGTCAAGAGCTCAGATACCATCGATAATGTGAAAGCCAAGATCCAGGACAAGGAAGGGGTCCCTCCCGACCAGCAGCGGCTCATCTTCGCTGGCAAGCAGCTGGAGGATGGCTACACCCTGGTAGACTACAACATCCAGAAGCGGACTCCAAGCTCGATTAGGAAGCCTTCCGCCTCGAAACAAAGAAACGGCTCCGCAGCAGGGAATCGAAGAAGCACTAGCGCTCAGCTCCGAGGATGCATAACCGGTCTCCAGCACAAAAGGGGGAATACATTGGAAGATTAAGGCCCGTAGTCAGCATAAAGAAGAGGCAAGAGAGGGCTTGCTGTAAGACGTTGGAAAAAAAAAATGAACCGTCATTAACACATGATTAAAAGGAAAGGAATGTATCCACTAAAATTTCTGATTCATCATGTCTTGAAGCAGAGATGTTGTGTAAACTCCCAAGAAAGCTGCCATTAATGCTTCTGCATGCAGTCCTTGTGGTCAGGAGGTGTAAACTCCCAAGAAAGTTGCCATTAATGCTTCTGCATGCAGTCCTTGTGGTCAGGAGGTGTAAACTCCCAAGAAAGCTGCCATTAATGCTTCTGCATGCAGTCCTTGTGGTCAAGAGGTGTAAACTCCCAAGAAAGCTGCCATTAATGCTTCTGCATGCAGTCCTTGTGGTCCAAAGATGCTTTGGAAACTCCCCTACTGTTCCCGTACTTGTGTACCTGTGACTCAAAATTCCATGTAACTAGAAAGTTGTAACTAGGTGAAAATGAGGGACTAACTGGGACCAAGAACCAAGGCTCTGATACCACTTGTCAGAGAGAGAACTAGGGAGAGAAGAAGAGGAGAGAGAAAGACTGCAGGAAGAGAGATAAATAGAGTGACGAGGAGAGAGAAAGACTAGAATTGGAGAGAGAAAGACAGGAAAGATGAAGAAGCCATGGAAGCTTGGAGCAAGAAGGGAGAGAAGGATTGTAATTGTATTGATATGTCAAAAAGATATGAAAAATTACAACTTATCTCCTTATATACCAATGTCAGTGTGACATGGCATATTATCAACAGTTTTAACTATTCCTAACTTCTTACACCAAGGATACAATAGGGTTGCATGAACATCATTTATAGATCTTGATGCCTTCTTGAGAGTGATTCCACATGGATCTTGAAAAGGCATAGACGTCCCTTGTTAAGCTTAGCCCTATCTTAGCTCATCCTCTTTGATTCAATTTTGTAAAACAGTTTATCAAATTCCCTAGTTTGTATGGATACCATGTAAATATAGAGGGCCAAATTTTTGTAACACTTTGTACTCTATAATCTATGCAAAATTTTTTGTTAAGGAGTTGCAATTTGTGAGCGGTGGATTCTTGCCCTAGGAAGGTGTTTAAAACTTGCCAAAAAATCTGAATTTCAAGGGAAAAATAGACTCTGTCGAAGGCAGCTGAAGGAATTTGGTCGATTTAAGAAGCAAGCAGCAGACGGGCTTCAAACCGCTTTAAAGACCCACCAAGTGATGGTTGCAAAATTTTCATAATTTATTGGGGTGTCTGATGGGACTTGAGGAAATTCCTAGCATTGGGGGACTTCGAGACAGACATGCAACAATTTTCGGGAGTCGAATCAGAGGTCGGACACGGAAATGGGAGTGCTCGAAGAGGAGAACCAAAAGAGAGCCAAATGTAAATGGACTTAGAGGATAGGGGGGTGACCCTTGGTCCCACCCCCCAATTTCTCACATGACCCGTGGGGGGGGGGGGGTTTAATAGAAAAAAAATGGAGGCATCATGGCAGCGCCACCACGAATTCATGAAAAGGGGGGAGAGGGCATATGCCACTTCAGTGCAACCCCATAGATCGATTGCAATAGCAAGATGCATCTTCTTTCTGCTCTCCATCGCCACTCTTGGATTTAGGAATGATTTCTTGGATAGCGTGATTAGAACTTGGTCTTTCTCTCTCCTCCCTCTCTCTCTTCCAAGTGACGGTTCACGTGGGAGATATCAAGAAGGAGAGGGGCTGAAGGATGCTTGTCCGACGATGATCGGATTTCTCCAAGATCAAGAGGAGGCTGAGAGAAGGTGTTCAACATTGAAGAATGATCATGGGGTGGTCCATTGGAATTCCATATCAATTATTAAAAAACCCACAACACACGCATAAGCGGTATGCCTCATTTTTACAAACGAAATTTGCTTCTTTTTTATGTTTGATGGTCTAAATGAAATTCATATGGAACGAAAATTTGTTTGGATCTTGTTTGTGTCATGATTGAGGGTTGTGCATAAAATAAATGTAGACTTGTAATGATAAATAGTCGCAATAATTAAATTACATCCCGAAAAGTGCATTTTTAGAGTAAAAATGAAGATTTTGTTGGTTTCAGGTGGGAAAAAGAGATGCGCATGGAATAAAATTTTTATTAAAACATTTTCTCAACTATCATAATCAATCACTAATCATAGATAAAAAATAACCTATTTTTTACATAAATAAATAGGAAAAAATAGAGAAAATGAGAGAAAATAGGTTTTTGTGCTTTGAAAAATAAGAAAAAATATGATTAATGTCTGTGAATGTTTGGCAAGGTTGAGGCATGAGGTTAAGCCTCACTTTGTCCTTGTTTATATATTTTAGTGCGTTTTTATTGCTTTACATATAAAAAATGACAAAAAATAAAACCCTACACCTATGCAACGGTGCAACATATAAACGGTAAGTGGAAAAGAAGCGTTGTGGAAGCATTTGAGTACTGAAAATGAAGTTTGATCTTTTGTTTGTGCATGTCATATAGGACGATCTTTTGTTTAAGGTTAAGAGGCTAGTAACACAATTAAGTTCGGTGCTAGTCTCCAGGAACGCAGCAATAACGCATAGATTGAAAATCATTGAAAGACTGATTTTACACTCCACTTTGATGATTTGTTTTAAAATAAAATGTTTGTGCACAATAGGCATCCACATTTGCATTTTATATGCCATATGGTACAAAAACCTGGATGCATAAAACTTGTTTGCCTAAACAAATGACCAATGCTGAGAGTGTGAGGAAGTCCTTTATTGTAGGGTAGACAGGTTATTCCTTGGGGTAAATTTAGCGAGGAAATATCAACTCCTGGATCGTTCAATAAATCCAATCCCCGAGATGTAGGAGAGCTATAGTGAGGCCGCGGTGTTTCAACCGAAGGGTTGCCTCCTATGTATGTGATAAGTGGTAAATTATATTGATGTGTATGGGAACTCCCTCTGAGGAGAAGGGGAAGGTAAACATTGGACTATGTCTTATTACAAACGCAAGATCGATATTAGAGTTCAGTGTAGGGTGAACCTTAGACACTCCTAGCCACGAGGCCGTGTGGGGTAAATTGTGTGTCTCAAGGTCCGGCTAGTACTATAGAGCCATTGTCGGGCCCGTTTTAGGTCTCGACAGGTGATGCATTTGCGGGGAGATGCCTACAAGTGGTGGTTTTTGTGCCTTGGTCGATTGGGACCTATATCCTAGTGTATGCCGAAGATTAGTGAGCTAGACTCACAAGATCGTCAAGCAGACCTCCAAAAGGAAGAGAGGGATGAACGAGCTATACGGCAAGTTGAGATAAACCGAAGATACTCTCCGCAAAGGAGCAGCCCAATAGCTTTGCAAGGGGTGTTTTAATAACCCTAGCTTGGCACATAGTCCATTAGGGGGAACAAGCTCTAGTCCTTTCCCCCTTCAATCAGTCCCTCTACTTTGAGTGGACATCTAGTCCCGGTCATTCGAATCCCTATAATAGCAGCGAATCCAGTTGTTACCATGGCGGCACAACCTATTGCCATGCCTGCTGGAATGGCAGATTTGCCAGCTTTAGGTTTCCCCCTACCCATCTTCAATGGGTTAGTGGAGGAGGATGCGGATGCACATTAATGAGTTCCAAAAGTTGATGTTCAACTGTTGCATCAACGATGAAGGAAATCTAATGATGTTCTTTAATATGACCCTCAAAGGAAGAGATGCTATATGGTATCATGGCCTAGAAGCCGGAACCATAACCACCATCGATCTATTTTTTGAAGCTTTTTGAAGGGAGTTTGCCCCTGAGAGGGGTGGTCAATATTGGCTGCGTGTATTAAATGTAACACGTCAAGAGCCACATGAGGATATCCAGGGATACACTAAGAAGATAAGAGAGGTATTTCGCAAATTGGAAGCCTCTATCCCTATTCCGCCGGCTGCCCAACTGCAATATTTCTTGCATGGTCTAGATTTCAATATCTAGGTGTAGTTGAATAGTGTCACTTTGCCAGATGTAGACGCTGCTATTAGACAAGAACAAGAAGTAGAATCCCGACCACAAGCGGCTTATGCTTCTCGAACCAATCTTAATATGGGTCTAGTGTCCGAAAATAATTTAGCATTGGCCAATGGCAATGGAAGTCAAAGGATAGCTATGACTAACCTTAATACGAGAGGGAACATGGTTCAAAGTGTGCCTTTATTGCCAGCTCCTCCTAGTGTGACTATGCCGATGGCTCCACCGAATGTTGGAGGCGAAGTGTCAAACACTAATGTTGTTTCTATGAATTAGCACCAAGTGATGCCCAGTCAAGTTGTTAGGCCAATGGATTGACGGATAGACGATCAAGGCTATGAGGTGAGTGCCTCTAATGTCCTTGTTGGCGAAGTTAAGGACATGATGAAGCACTACACTGACATGATTTCTGAGCAATACAGACAAATAGATGTTGATGTTAATTTACTTAAAAAACAACAAAATCTGATACGGAGTCGATGCCCTAAAGAGGGTGGCCCATCGAGATTTATTTGTAAATGATGTGGTGGCCAGCATTACCCTCAAAATTGTCCCAATGTCAAATGTGATATTTGTGGGAATTCCGGCCATTTGGTTGCCACCTGTTGGAGTAAGATTAGCTCTCTCCAACAAGGTAGTAGACAGCGAGATCCTGTTAACCATTGTGCGCAAGGGAATAATCTTCAACCAGATGATGGGCCAAAGAAAATCCTCCAAAGAGGCAAAGCTACTGTAGAGGAGCTACCTAGTGGTGGTAGTGGAGTCACCCTTATTGAGGCTGTGCGGGTCAACGGGGTTGAAGCCTCTAGTCTACGAGCTATCACAAGGGGTCAAAAGGGTAGAGAAGTTGACAAGAACAATGTATCCACACCATGGATTCTTTTTCAAGTCCACGTCTACATTTGGGTGCCATCTTGTTCCTTGCATTTTTGTTATGATGTTTCTATCTCCACTACAGATCTCAAAATATTTTTCATTATTCAATGGATGAAAAATTTTCAAGAAGAGAAGTGGGGATCGCCTCTCAAAATCCATTGTGCAAAATTTAGATTATTTTGTACACTCATGGGTATTCAAAATGGACTTTTAAGAGTTGTGTCATGAAGGGGGTTTGAGAGGGGCTTGATATATATAAGTGATAAGAAGGATAGAATAAGCTTATGTATAAGCTTCTATAAGATTAATGAGCTTATAGAAACTTATCACCACAAATCAAGTGATGAAGGATAGAGTATGCTGTCTATAGATTGATTTGGAAGAGAAGATAATAATGAAATATAATAGTGATGAAGATTAAGAGAGATTAGCAAGATTTGACCTCTCTCTACCAACAAGGGTGTCTACATAAGGAACAGAGGGGGGTGATTGGGGGCGAGGGGGGATGGAGATTATACATTAGTCCATTAAAAGCATGTGTTTTCCTTCTAATTTAGAAGGTCTTATATCAAGGAAACCTTTTTTTTTTGTGAAATATACTCAATACCCCATCCTCGTAAGATGCTTCTAATGATCCATGTGCTCTAAGTAAGGCCCCCACTATGAGAAGAAGCCATGTGTGTGAGCCTAGACATTGGTTGCATCCTAACTTGTATGTCAGATGAGGTTTACATGACCAAATGGCAAAAAGGTGACATTTGTGGATCTAGCCATTGGGTTAGATACAATAGTTATGTTGGTACCAACTCGATGAATAATGCAATGAGTTGTAGGGTGTGAAAGTTATCAAAGACTCCTATTTTGGGATTCATGGACCAAGAAGCAGTCTCTAGCTAAAGGGTAAAGGTCTCAAGGAGGCCAACAGCCCCCCTAACAAGGGCCCAAGGGCAACATCCCATGCCAATAGAAAATGGAATATTCCTTGGATGAGTAGAGAAGGTTCATAATATGGTTGAAGAGGATGACCAAACTACCTTCTTGAGCTATAAAGAAAGGCTTCTCCCAAGCCATCATCGATCTATCTTTCACCCAATCAAAGTTCTTCTAACTATCCTTAAGCTTTTTCATATCATCTGTTTGGATCACCAATCTAAGCCTCACAATGGAAGAGCACAAATAGAAAAATCAATTTTCATATCAATTCATTTGGACTTAAAGAAATTTCTTTTCTTCTCATATTTGATGTGTATTCTCTACTTCTTGCTTGTAACGTGTCCACTTGAATCTTCGGGACACATCTTAGCAGTCCATCGGAAAGGATGTCTAGAAAGCTCCGCCCGGCACTCCCATGGAATGTTACGGGGTTTGCGATCTAGGGCTTTCCGCGTCTGCTATGTAGTGGAAGTATTCTGGCCGTTCCCACTTAGGATCGACCTAAATTAAGGGTTTTCCTTATTGGTCATTTCCTAATGGCAACTAGCGTCGGACCCAAGCGAACTACTTTACGCAGAAACGCCAGGTCTGAAGTGGATTCATGCTGCACTTGGTTCAAGGAGAATGGGAAACGAGAGGGATGCAAAGCTCAACCTCTCTGCCATAAGGCATAGTCCCATTCCATTCCCCTAAAACAACATAAATCGGGATCAATCATAACTCTAGGTCAACACTTTTGTTGTTCGTGTTCTTTGACGATCTTCCTGCGGTCCATCGTGATTTTGAGAAAAGTTCCCAGCCAACCGGGACCACCCATCCGTAGGATGGACCTATGGCCACATCCACCGCAGTTTCCTCGCGTTGTTTTAGTTATTTAATTACCTAGGCACATTTAGTTAGACATGTAGCAATCAGCTTCTTTAATTAGCCCATTAGGCACTGGTTCTTTCACGTAATCATATCACTTGACATAGAAGAACAATGTCAAACAAGCTCCTTATTAACATGTTATCAAATTTATCTTTGAAATACAAAAAGTCCAGCCTGTAGGCTTATCCACAATCCGCTCGAAGGCTATCCAGCAATCCACATGGATCACTAATCCAAGATTCCGCCCGTAGACTAGTATGAGGGCCTCGGGATCCAATCCCGAGTCATGTTAGCCTCTTGTGCAGGGCCCGAAAGGCGAGGGATTTACGGCCAGAGCCCCCCCTGGCACCCAAGCGTCCTCTTGCTCCAAGTAGCGCTCAACGGAGAGACCTCTCGCGGCGGTTTCGGTCCACTTTCCCGGCGCGGTTAACAACCCCCTTGGTTAGGGTCAGGCAGGTAGTCGGGGGTAATTGAAGCTGCCTCCCCTTTAGGCCTTCAACTTGAAGTATAGATATCCATTTATCTTTTAATTCATTGATCAAAGAAAGCCAAACAGTGCTCTAAAATCTGTAGCAAGCACAAACATTTCCATTGGTCATTTTTTGTTGGCAAACTGCTAAGGAATGAATCCTTCCTTTCGAATGCATCCAACACTCGATCCGGGATGACTTGCAACTTGGCAAGATCCCCTATATCGTGGGTTAGGATGTACCCTATTAACCCGACTTGGTCAAACCTTAAGTTCAAAGGTTATTTCAGTTTATTAGCCGGTCTTTAGCTTCCAATCAATCTTCTTTACTCAAGAAAGATACTAAATTAGGATGATTATTCATCCTCTTGCAAGATAACTTGCGTAAGGACCTGCCAACCTCATTGCGAGAATTTAGCCATTCCCTTGTGATCCAATCACAAGATCTTATGACTCTGCACTTGCTGCGCAAGTGTTGCATCGAACTATGAGTCTTATTCTACTCATTGAACGGAGTCACAAAACAATCTGTTCATGATTACATTAGGCTGACGTCATTAGTCCTAGGGTTCCAAGTTCCATCTTGTAAGATTCTTAGGGACAAACCCTAGCTCACTTTCCAAATATGTTTCATTGTCCCTACATTTCGGTGAAAGTGGGCAAGTATTTAGGGTATAGGAGTTTCAGTTTTAGCAATACGTAATGATTAGGTTACGTATTAATTCCTAGTGAATTTCTTGGAATTTAACTCATTCTAAACAAGTACTCCGGGGTTTAGGTGCTTAGGTTTGTGCCAATTTGTTTAACTCTTGAAGATAGTTACGTTAACATTTCATAAACACATGACTCGTTGTCTACGCATAAATTGATTTTTCAACCTTAACTTATCGATTAAGGTCAGGCATAGGTTAGGTTAATTCAACTAATCTTCCTATAACTTGCGAACAAAATTCATGTTAAACAAGCAACCTTCTACTTGATAATTTATGCAGTTGACAAACGATAATTGCCTAGTGTTATGCATCGTAAAAATCATTTCATGCCTTGCACTTTCTTGAGGATTCCTAGCGCTTTCCATGATGATTCAATTTGTGAAGAGAATATGGGTTAATAATGTGATATGCAATTTATACTTCCATGTTTAAACGAGGTATACTATTTTAACTCAGTTTTATAACAATGGACATTAATCTAATTTTAATTCATTGCACTGCATAAAGCTATTTACTAGAAATGCACTTATGCTCCCTTTATTTTTCTTGTTTTATTGAAAATATTAATGACTAAATTCCTCCATCGTGAGCTAATTTTTCTAAAGCATTTAAGACGAAAAATCCTTTCAAACACTTTATCGAGCTTCTCACAATGGTCAGTCTTGAACTATGCACAACACCAACGTCATTAATGAAATCTCTTCACAAACCTCCCTAAGAATGGGGCTAAAGCTCTATTAAATACTCTTCTCTGATACCAAGATGGTTCATTACTAAGTCCAAAGGATAACAATTTGTAGAAGAAGCATCCCCAAGGTGTTATAAAAGTTGTCTTCCTTTTTTCCTCAAGAGTTATATGTAAAAGAAGCATCCCAAATGTGTTATGAAATTTGTCTTCCTTTAATCCTCAGGAGCAATAGGTAACTCAAAATAGCTAGAATAACCATCACACACTATACCTTTCATCTGCAATTGAGTCCATAATCTCATCAATGAAAGGAAGCGGGTAGTGACCTCACTTTGTAGCTACATTTGGAGGTTTATAGTTCACACAGACACGCAAACCTCCCATCTTCTTTGGAGCTATAACTATCATGCTTACCCATTTTGAATGGTCTATAGGATAAATGAACCCTACTTGCAATAGTTTTTCAACCTCTTCTTTCAACACAATCATTTGTTCTAAAGTCAAGGGCTTTAATTACTAACAAATAGGCTTTGTATCCTCTTTGAGTTCTATTTTTAGCCCTTCTCCTTGCATACTTCTAATTTTTGTATAAGAAGTTACAAATAGATCTAGATACTTACTAATGATGGTTTAATATTGTTTTTTTATCTCCATCAGTCAGGTTTGGACTCAACATTTTCTCCAATAACTCTCTTTTCTTTGCTAAAACTTGAGGTTGTCCCATCAATTCTTTTAACTCCTTTAGTTTCCTTTCTTCATCTTCTCCAATCACAATGGTGTCCTCACCTTTCTCATTTTTTACATCTGATGCATGAAGACTAGAGTGTCTCTCTTCTTCTTCCTCGTCTACATTATCTTCTTCTCTCATAAGCTCTTCTTCTTCAGATGTCTCCTCATCCTTGAGAAAAATAAGAGTCCCTTGTCTTTTACTAAAGGAATTGTCCTTTACCAAATAATTTGGAAACTCTAGAAAAAATTATCATTTTTTTTGTTTCATATATGGGTGTCCCCAATTCTCCTCAATTTTTCTCCTTTCTACTCTTCCACAAGGTTTAATGTTTTTCCCTCCTCTTCCTTCCTTTCTAACACTTTCTCTACTACATTGATGACACTTTTGAGTCAGAAAAACTCTCAGAACTCTCATCCTTACTATCAACTTCCTTAGTACTATCACTCTCCTCATCCTTTTTTTCTTCACTATCATCTTCATTCACCAGTTTCCTCCTCTCTTTCTTGCTATTTCTCTATGATCCTTGATTGTTATGATTCCTCTATCCCAATCTTGTATTGCTCTTGCCTTCTTGAGCAAATGTCTACCAAGGATAAGAGGAAAAGCCCCCAATTTTACTAGCATAATATCACAATTTATTTTCATAGCTACACCATAAACTTTGACCTCTAAGTCTGGAATTATACCAATGCATTTCACTTTAGCATAATTAGCAAGCCTAATCCAAAACCCTGATCTTGCAATTATTCGAAGGCCAAATTGTTCTACACAAGCTTGTGTAATCACACTAACTTGAGCTCCTCCATCGATCTATGCCTCCCCTATATTTTGATTTTTGTACCATGCATCTATAACAAGGCCTATATTTGGTAGTTCCTCTATGCTCAAAATTCTTATTGTTCCTCTCCTTCTTTCTTTTGCCTTCGGATTTAGGAAAATTTTCCATTGTCCTCTCATCCTAGGACACAACTCCATTAATTGTGCGAATGTTAAGTTTGTCTTTCTACTCATCATATTCCTTTTTAGGTCATAGTCACTTTCTCATTTTCCTTAAAGGAAAGTTAGAAGTATGATAATGTTTCTTAGGTGTCCTCGATTTTTCTCCCTCTTTCTTTCCCTTCTTCTCTCATTTCTTTGCCTTTCCCTCTCTTTCCTCTCTAGCTTTACTAATTTCAGGCTCCTCTCTTTCTACATATCTCTTCCTCATTGTTGTAGGCATCACATTGACTGTTTTGTTTCCCTCACATTTGTTTTCAGTAAGGATAGAGTTTAGGGGTGTCTTTCCTTTCCCTGCGTCTCTTAGTCTTGGTATTTGGGATGTGGAAGGTTCTCCTATTTCAATTCCATAGTCATTTTGTCTATTTGGAATATTTTGTGGCAAAGGATACATATCCCCTCCTGCTCTAGGTGTATGAGGACAATTCAAGCTAATATGACCTACCTCTCCATAAGAATAACATGTCGGTGGCACGATTGTCTTCTGTAATAACCTCTACCATTTGCTCCTCTTCCTCCTCTTCCTCCTCCAAGATTCCCTTGATTGGTTTGTCCTCTATATGTCCCCCATTACTTGTATCCCAAGGCCATCCTCTCAAAGCTCCCAACCTCATGTTTTTAAGTTTCCCAGATAGTTGTTCCTCAACCTTAAGAGCTAGTTGAATACACTATCTTGCTAGTAGTTGATAGTTTTGCACATTCCTTTGCAAAGTTTGGTCTCTAATCTCAATATTTGGTCTTTCAATGGGTTCCCTCTTTTTCAATTTCTCAAAATTTCTCTCATTTTCAATTACAATCCTCACTGCTTCCTCAAAAGTGTTAGTTTCCTTTAGTTTTAGCTTACTTCCCACCTCAACCTGAAATATTTCTACAACATGTTTTCTTTTTTATATTTCAAGTGTGCTTTCTCCAATGCCAATGAATGTGTTCCATTACTCCCAAATTTGGGTGAATTCTAGGGCAAAAAAATTTATGTTTTGTTCTTCTTTCTTTTGGAAAACTTCTATATTTTACCTACAGTCAATCTAGATGTGTGGCTCTTGCTTGTATCGTACATACTAAAACGAGCACAATCCACTACAAAAGGAAAACTTGAAAAAATTAATTGTGTGGTCGTTGAACAGTAAAAAAGAGAAATAAGTGGAGATTAATTTCAACATTTACCTATTTCTTGCTTCTATTTGAAAAATTCAAGTAAGTGTTCCTCCCATACGAGTCCCTGTTGTTTGAGAGTCCCCCACAAGGGTAGGAAGCAGGTCTAAAATGGACCTATTTATTCTTGCATCCAAGAGAGTATATTTCACATATTTCCATAGCCATTCAACCAAATTTGTTGTATCCACATTTCCATGTTGGAAGAGCCGACCAAACCTATGCCATCTTCTTTTCCATATGCAAGTCTTTGCACAACATCCATTGGACACATTGTCGGAGCGTTTGGGGTCGAAAGTCTACTGCAGGGGTAAGAGACAGCAGGTGAAGGGAGATTCAAGGAGAGGAGTAGACAGAAGAGAAGGGGTTGAAAGAAATAGAAGATATAAAAGAATACTCATAGAAAGAAATAGAAGATGTAGAAGAATACTCACAGAGTTGAAGCCTGTTAGTTTATTTCTACATTATGAAAAGACAAATCTCTTATAGACAAGAACCTAATAAAACAATACCTTCCTCTATGCTACTCAAACCGCCAATCTGATGCTTCCATTTACTCTGAAAGGGGGGTAAAATTCTAGTACACCTGACCAGAATTTTGCTAGATCACTCCTTCTTTATCTCTCACTTCGGAGTGCTATTCATTGCCTGAAAACTGCAATCGCACGTCACACGATTTCACCAATCCTTCTTTTTACTTAAAATCCTTCCAAAATGGTTTAAAGCTACATGCTTTCTTTTACATGTCATCCTATTCTAGAAGTTTTCTATAGTTTTTGGATTTTTACAAGAGATAATATCTAAAATATAAAAAATTGGCTAAACTTGTCAAAAAATCTAGTATTTTTGGACCATCCACACTATAAACGCTTACATTAATGACTAATATGGCATTGGCTCTCTAGATCAATAAGAAAGCTGTACTCCAGAGTTTTTCACACTGTGTGCATGTAGCGGCATGACATCCATCCCCTCCTAACCTGCACATCCTCTGGCATGTGCCAAAGTCTTACAGATCTGTAATATCAGAAGAAATATCCTCTGCCATGTCAATGCCTTCATCTTCTACCTCTTCTTCTTCTTCTATATTCTCATGCCCATGCTCAGTATCCAACTCCTTCAACTCATATGTTGAAGACTCCCTACGTTTAAAGAGCTTGATACGTTTTCTAGCCACTGAAATCCTTAGAGCTATCCCATCAATCTCATTTAATGCATAGGTGGCATTATCAAAAACAAATCTTACCACACATATGGACCAAACCACTACTTTGTCATGTTTCGACTAGCACTATGCTTATTTTCCAAGTTGCTATCATAAACAAGTACTCAATCCCCTTCCTGTATAGCTCATGGTTGAAGTCTGTGTTGCTTGTCTTCTTGTTCTTGATCCTTGCAAAATTTATTTTTTTCATGGCTATCTCAATGCCTTCAGGTCTTCTTTCTAATTTTCTAATGAGTAGGACCAACAACTCTTCTCTATTCAAACCCTCTTCCCATGGTAGAACACTCCAAGTAGCAATAGTCTCTTCAATAGGCATGATTGGCTCTTATCCAAACATTAATTTAGCAGGCATATACCCTGTAGTTGCACTATGAGTGGTCTGATCATCCCACAAAGAAAAGGGTAACATTCTTGGCCACTCTTTCATCCAGCCCTTGCATGACTTTGCTAATTCCTTAATGATATGCTGATGAACTCTTTCACTTTTGCCATTTGCTTCAGGATTGTAGGCTAAAGTTAAAGCCAACTTGATACCCAATGGTGAAAAGAAGTCACAAACCTCATCTACATCCAATTCTCCTCTATCTGCAACCACTTTACCAATACAACCATACATGCAAAAGACTTCTTCTAATAAGAACCTGCAAATTGCTTGAGTAGTATTTGAACTAAGAGCTTGACCTTCCACTTGATTTGTCAAGTCTTCTCGTGCAAGCACAAGATATCTCATATTCCATAAACTTGTAGGCATGGTAACCAAATCAACTACCCATTTGTAATGCATAGACAATGGATAGGTTGATTGCAACCCATTTGTATGCTTTACCATGGAATACATATGAGAGAAATTGCATGATTCCACATAATGATCCACATCTTTATACATGTTTTTCCACCAATACTTCTCTTTGATCTTGGCAAATGTGCCCCAAACTCCTCTATGTCCAGCCCATAAGCTTTCATGAAACTCCTACATCACCTGTTGTTGAGAAGCCCTATCTCCCAATACACGTACTAGACCTCCTCTCTTTTTCTTTGCATGCTTCCATAAATATCCGTATTTAAATAAAAACCCATAATATTTTCTTTTAATCCTTTTGAATTCAGCTTCAGACTACTAAGCCTTCTTTGTTATGAGGCTGAGATATTGGCCTATTTTTAGCCAATCATCCTCATACAACTCTTCCAAAAATTAAGTTCTTACTAAAGCATAACACTAATTATGCTTTCTCTCTATTGCCCATCTCTTCTCCATGGCTATAAGCTATTTTCTTACTGTTGAAATCCCTATTACAATAGTTGTATCTGTAGTAACAACAGTTGCATACTCATTCCATGCTGTCATAAATTCATTTTTAGCACCTGTCACATCATCCTCTTCATCTTTCATCAGATCCTCTTCATCTTCAAACCTTTCTTGTGAAAGCATGTTAGTCATGGGGTTTTCTCTATCTGCAATATGCTAAAAATCAGGGTTAAGTGACTTTATATATACAATCCACCATAACATGGCAATATCAGGAGTTCAGCAATTTACTATCATGCCCAATAGAGGTAGACAATCAGTCTCTACCACTACATGTGCTCCCATAAAATACTCCCTATCACACTTAAGGGCTGTCACTACACCCCAAAGGTCTCTTTTGACTAGAGAATGTTGCCATTTCTATTCATTAAGGACCTTTGCCCCAAACCAAATGGCATACATATTCCCATTAGGAGCATCCTGACCCATTGTGCCCAACCAATGCCAATTGGGCTTGTATCCACAGTGAGAATAATAAGCTTCCTATTCTCATAATTTGCTCTCTTTAGTGTTGGGGCGGCTGAAATCAATAAGCTCTTTAACTTTTGAAATTCCTTCCTATGTTGTTCACCCCACCAAAATGTTTTCCCTTTTCTCGAAAGCTGATATAAATTTTCAGCCACATGAGCAAAATGTGAAATACATGTCAAGTAAAAGACACATGCACCCAAAAATCTTCTCACCTCAAATGCATTCGAATATGTCTCCTGCATCCTGCTTATGGCATCAATCTTTACTGGTGAGGACTTTCTCCCATATGGTCCACGCATGCGCCCAACAATTAATACTTCCTCCACTCCAAAAATCAAATTTTCTCCTGACACAGTCAAATGCACTTCTTTAAGACGGCTCAAAATCCAATCACAATCAACAATATGATCAGCCACAAATATTCTACATCCTTGCTCATTTAGCTCTTCATTCTTCTCATCGATATCACACCCTTTTATCGGCACATCATCAAGAAAGGGTAAGGTCAACTGAGGAATACACTCCCTCAAAAATTTACACATAGCATTCATCATATGTGCCACTGAATTTGTTGCTTCTTGTGGAAGCATACAGATCCTAACCAATCCAAGTGGTGTCTTCATGGTAGTGATATCCCGGTTTTCTAATGCAAGATGGAACTAATCATATCCTGAATATAAATCTCCCATAGAGTAAAATTCCTTTTGCTTGCAAGTGCTTCTGCAAATTCATCCACTATCGGGCCTGATCCAACATTTCTTATGGTGTCCTTATTAACTGGTTGTAAATCCTGTATAAACCTCAAAGAACCATTCTTCTTTGGAACAGTAAACTACCAATTTGAATATGGAGCTGAAGAGGGCTCCAAAATCCACATCCTGATCTTCTCATTCAAAAGCTCCAACATCTTAAGCAAATATGCACGAGGCACTGGAATAGGCTTTAAATTCCATGGCACATGAGGTACTGTAAAGATCACCATAGGTGCAACTATGGTCGTATCAACACATCCACTTTCATCTTAGGCTAAAATGCAAAGGCTTTTCCATGCCTTGCCAATATATGCAAGAAACAAGCTCTTTCTGTAGGCAAAAGAAAGCTTGTATTACCAATTTTCAACTTTTGTAAAGTTTCAGCTGTAAATTTATGTCCTACTCCATGTGGATCCCGTAAACTAGGATGTTAAGTCACTTTTTCAGCCAACCCATCATTTTGAGGTGGTAAAGGCAAAGCCATAGGCTTAACCTTCTTTACAACTGTTTTGTACTTTGTGTCAACCCTATTTTGCAGCCCATAACATTCATGCTCAACAAAATTTTGAATGACTTCATACATATCTAAAGTGTCAACTTAAATAACCTCTTTTTCTACCTTGTTTTTACAATTAATTGCTACAAAAATTTCAGCCACTATATCAACATCAACCAGCCCTGAAAATAGCCATGAAATACCTTTATTTGCAGCCATCAAACCATATGTTTTCAACTCTTTTTCAGCCCATCCTACATATTTCTTTTCAGCCTTGCACATGGCTAAAATATTCTTAAAAATGCCAAGACTACATGATGTCCATTCCTGCATCAGAGTTTCTCTCTTTCTTGGAGGCATAATTATCTTCCTAGAGGCACTCCCATAGCCTCCACTTATAGCAATGCTGTCTAAAAACCCTTAAACTCTTGTGCATTAGGTGGCATAGGATTATCCCGCAACCTATCCCAATTACGGGCGGTAGTCTCAAGATCCGATTGTAACTTGTAACTCGATTGCTTGCCTCTTTTCTTCCCTTCTTGTTTCTTCTCTTGAGATGCATCCTCCATAACATGCTCAGGTATGGCTTTTTTAGCCTCTTTTTGCTGCTTCATTTTACTTCGTGTTATGCATTTAGATGGGCTTGAAGAGGAAGGACCAGCAGTGTCCTCATCTCTTCTTCTCTTTTCTTCCACAAGAGCTTCTTGGTTATGAACCTCAGCCAAATAAGCATAGGCTGAAAATGAATCCACTAGTGTACTTCATCATGTTCTCCCTCGTATACTCTGACTTGCATTAGCCAATTCAGACTTTTCTGTTTTGCCATTTTCCATGCAATCTAATGCTTGCATCCAAACACGAGATTTTGCTTCAGCCATGCCTCCTTTATGAGCTTCATTAGTCCTTTCAATTTTCAATCCATATGTAGCTACATCTATGGCAGCAAATGCTGCCCTTACAGCCATATCTTCCAACCTCTTCTAATGCCACCATTTCCAAAATTTAGCTCTATTGGAAGACCAATTTTTGTTGCATGTATTTTTCCATCTTTTCAAAAGACTAGTATTTTCACTTCATCTTCATGGTAGGCTGTACAGTCCCGCTTTTCATGTTGTAAACTATCACACCAAATGCATCTCCTCTTGTATCCTTCACTATATGACCTTTGGGCTATTGCCCAAGCCTTCTCTTCTACCTTAGCATCCAAATTTTTGACCTTTGCATAGATTTCTATCAAATTCAGCCTCAAATCACACATTGCCTTTAATTAATTCATCCACACCATCACCTTTAAGAGCCAGACCAATAGGTATAGCCGATTGTTCCGCCATAGCTACAGATACCTTGGCTGCAATTTCATCCCCCTTCTGAGCACTGGCAGGTGTGGTGCATCTACCCCATCTTAATTTCATCCGCTCTCTCTTTGCCAACATATACATTGCTTCAATTACATTAGCCCAATATGATTTTAGTCCTATTTCAGAAGAGGCATCTTCTAAACGATTAGTCAGCTTCTCCTGCAAGACAGGATCTGCAGCCTTTAGAAACAAATCAATTTTTGACTCTCCAATGATTGCTACTCATCAGCATCCAAGTACGTACACCGACTTTCAAATTCACGGAGCAAAGATGTAGTAGCCAACCCTTTATTAGGCTTTTCAATCTAGTCTATAAATGTCTTTTTAGTTACCAATCCTGCATCTTCCAAGAAAAACTCTTCTCTCAAAGCTTTCTTAAAAGCTGCCCAATCAGCATCTCTTCTATGTAACTCATCAATCCAATCATTCAAAGCATGCATGGCCAAACGAGAGAAATACTGACTTCATGCATACTGCGGTACCCCATGAAACGACATCTTTTCTTCATACAACCGGATGAAGGCCAAAACATTTTGACCTTTAAACTATTTCAATTCTTGTCCCACTACCTGCAATGCATTCATGGCTAAGGAATCAATTCTTTCTGTTTCCTATCGAGTTTGCATCTGTTGTTGTAACGACAACTGCTGTTGTTGTTGTTGCTGCAACAAAGTAATCATCTGTTATAAAGTATCACCACCACTTGAATCTGCAGAATCTCCCATCTTTACACACTTCTGTTGTCAACTTTCATGTCGGGTTCACCAACCATTGTCAGAGCATTTGGGGTCGAAAGTCTAGCGCGGGGGTAAGAGACAACAGGGTGAAGGGAGATTCAAGGAGAGGAGTAGACTGAAGAGAAGGGGTTGAAAGAAATAGAAGATATAAAAGAGTACTCATAGAAAGAAATAAAAGATGTAGAAGAATACTCACAGAGTTGAAGCCTCTGTCAGTTTTATTTCTGCATTATCAGAAGACAAATCTCTTGTGGACAAAGACGTACATAAAACAATACCTTCCTCTATGCTACTCAAACCGCCAATCTGATGCTTCCATTGGCTCCGAAAGGGGGTAAAATATTAGGACACTTATCTGGAATTCTACTAGATCACTCCTTCTTCATCTCCCACTTCGAACTGTTGTTCACTGCCTAAAATTTGCGATCGCGCATCACACGATTCTGCCAATCCTTCTTTTTAAAAAAAAATTTGTGGCATAGAATGGAAGGCCAAATTCATTAGTTTTGAAAGTGCTGTCAAGCGCCCATGCATTATGTGGGGAGAAGCAAATTGCCATTTCTAACATCCATTTATTTTGAATGATGAGAATGAATGGCCTATCCTCTTCGTTTGATGCATTTGGAGTATAAGGTTGTACATACAACACCTGCACAAATGCATATGCAAGTATCTTATAGTGAGCACATTGGATATTTGTGATAACAATCTTTCTTTCATACAAAGCGTTTATGATAACCCTAAATTGTATACATAAACCTTGTTTTGTGCCCTCAATTTTAGAGCCTCCGCATACATTGCCGTCCAATCATCACTCGAGAGCTTTCCTATTCACAAAAAAAAAGTTGTGACCATTAATATATGATTCACATACTTAGAAACATTTGTAAAAAATTATGCTATTTGCAAATCACCTTGGTTGCACATTTGATGTGACAACATCTAAACTTCTCGGGATCATGAAAAATAGAAATGTTACTTGATCCAGTAGTGTAGTGTTTTGTATATGAAAATTTTCTATAATATTTCCACGCAATAAAAGTTAGTTGGTTAGTTTGAAAGTTAGTTAGTCAATTAATAAGTTAGTAAGATTACTAATTAAAGACTAAATAAGGTAAAAACTAACTAACATTAATTATTAATAATTTTTATTTAATTTAAAATATTTTATTTAAAAAACCAAGAGTCGTAAATTCGATATTTTTCTCGAATTGGCAAGGACCGTAGCCACCCTTCACATAAATTACAACATGAATGAGACTTATGAGTTATATTAATCAGTAGGTTAATGTGTATAGTTTGGATGGTCCAAAAATATTAGATTTTGGGCAAAACTAGTATATTTTAGATATTTTAGATATTATCCTAAAAAGATATGGAGATTTTTAGAACTGGATATCATTTAAAAGAAAAGACAAGTGATATTTTAGTTAGTTTGGAGATTTTATAAAAAGAAAAAAATAAAGAGAGGATTTGCAAAATCGTGCGCGCCGCGATCGCAGTACACAGGCAGTGGACAGCACTTTGAACAGAAAAAAGAAGAAGGAGTGAACTAAGGGCTTTCTAGTCAAGTGTCTTGGGGTTTTACCCCCCTTTTGGAGCCAATGGAACCATCAGATCACTGATCTTTCCAAGATCCCGCTCCACAAAGAGCTCCACTTCTCAACCCCAAGCCCTCTTCTCTAATTCACTATAAATATGAGGCATGGGAGAGGCATAATAAAGCATAAGGAGACCCTGAAAGGCTGCAAGAGAGAGGGAGAGAGAGAGTATACCTCTCCAAGAGTATGTGAGTGAGAGCTTGAGAGAGAGAGAGAGAGAGAGAGAGAGAGAGAGAGAGAGAGAGAGAGAGAGAGAGAGAGAGAGAGAGAGAGAGAGAAGAGTCTCGAGAGGCTGCAAGGAAGAGAATTAGCTCAATTCCCTCTATCTTGATCCTCGACTTAACCATCTTCTCTTACACTCTCCCATCTTGAATCTATTCTACCTTCTTAATCTCTTGAGTCTACCTGTGGACGATGGCCTCCAAGCGAAGAATGTCATATGCGGATGACAATCTTGCAACTAGCAACAAGGCTTCGGGCAAAGGCATCACTATCAATCCAACTATGGTTCCGGTCGTAAGTAATGTATTTTCAAATTGATAGATGCTTGCTTTGATTCTCGTATGAGATACGTTAGGCCCCATACTACAATGCACGAGTATAGGTCATGGGAAAGGATAAATTTCATCTCATCTACTCGAAAGAGGGAGTTTGTGAAGTGCATATATCAAGGGAAGATAATTGCACCTAATTACATATGACAAAAAAAAAAGTAGAGCAATTACAAGGAAAAATTAGTCAAGCGTTATGAATGGCATAGTCGTCAAAAGAACGACATTAAAAGATTGTGCATACAAGTACTAGATTAAAGTATAGTCAAGGGTTACAAATAGCATAATTACTAAAAGAAGATGACATTGAGAATCATGAATAGAAAGTACTAGCTTAAAGTTTAGATACTTCAAAGGTACTTAGCCTAAGATCCCAAATATTAAGAAAAACTAGATTCTAGCTCAATGCAAGGCCTGTTGGAGTCTAATTACTTGAGATCATCTCGCACTTATCTTATCAAGTATTTACACATTATGCCTATAACATGTTTGATATATGAGGATACTTTCCTAGTTGCCTCATGACTTGACTAAGAGCTAGTACAAGAAATTAATCATAAGGGTTAAAACTAAGATGTCTTGAGAGCCGTCAGATAACGATAACTTTTGCCAATTCAAATTCAGGGTTGGGTTATCAATCAAGGTAAGTGACCTATAGAACTTACATCATGAATAGTGTTTGAACCCTTAACATATGCCCTAGCCGAAGGAAGGAAGTGTTAAGAACATGTTTGCATAGTATTGCTCTTAGATCCCAAGGGGGAGAGCAAGTATACGATGGAAATGTTATATTGTCTATTTTTGCATTGGTTGGAAAGAATGCAATTGGTTTTGTTGGTTGATCTAACAACATCCTAAATGTTTTTACATTCAACTGGTTGTTAGTTGGATGATTATTCCAAGTGCTTGTGATTTATGGTAAATGCATGGCAAGGGTCTGTGATGACAAGTTGCTATGGGAATAAAGGAATGTTTTCTTGGAAAATGATATTAGGACTGAATGCCTTTTTTGTGCTTCATTCTTAAAGGATTTAATTAAGGAAGGATATATTGCACGGGTGGATCACCTCCATGATCGCACCGTGTATTAACCCGAGAGGGCATTGCTTGATTCATGGGCTGAAGGTTGAGTGGGGAAAAGGCCAACCACGAGAATGATGTTTCGCTCCTAGACAGCTTGTGGGTCAGTTGGAGCTCTGGACACACCTTGCTAGGTCTAGAATGGAGTTGAAGACCTCAGTGGCCCCCAACATTTGGGCATGTTGGGAGATCCTATTCTAGATAAAGGATTGAGTTTTTGGTGCCATGTGAATTGGACCAGTTACTTTTGCAGGGCAGAAGGGAGACTTCTGTTGGACAGAAGCGATACCTAATTTCTCCTGTATGGGCAGGAGACAAAGATTAACTTGAAGATAAGTTGAGGAACTTGTTTGAACTTGTTTGTCAATAGATTGCTTTGCGTTGTTTTCGTGTCTGTGCTATAAGTTATGCGAACAAACCATGTTCCCTAAAAGGATTTATTAATGAAGCTGACTTTAAGCATCACACATAAATGTGGTAGGACCTAATTAGAAAACTAAAGCTATTAAGGGAAACAGGTGGGCAAAACCCCCGATGGGTTCATCCTGCACAGCAGGGTGGTCCCAAAGAACTGGGAGGATTCTCACAAGTTTTTATTGTCATTTGACCTTTAGGTATTGATAGGTTAGAACCCGATTCATGCCATTTTAGGGGACCGGAATGGGACTATGCCCTATGGGTAGAGAGGTTGAGCAGCGCATTCGTCTCGTTTCCCATTCTCTTTGAACCAAGTGCGGCATGGGTCTGCTTTGGATTGGGTATCTCTGCGTAAAGTAGGATGTCCAAAACCCGATGCTAGAATGCTAACAAGAGACCTTGGCCACTAGGACAAATTTTAGGTCGATCCTAGTGGGTTCGATCGTAAACATTCCGTTGCGAGGCAGATTTGGGAAACCCTAGGCGACAAAACTCGAAACATTCCCTAGGAGTGCTGAGCAGCAATGCTTAGATTCATTTCTTGATAGACCGCTAAAAGAGTGCCTGGAAAGCCGATGGGCGGGCGCCTCACATTTTCCTTGGAAACTGACATCTTTGCAACATGATGACATGTGCCCACATCAAAGAAGTTGTCTATGGAACATTGAATGACTCTCGGATACACAAGTAAATGATATAGTTCCACATGTGTGCCAGGAATATGCCCATCATGAGTTTCCCATAATAGAATGGTCATTTCATCCACACCATCAATGTACTTTACATGTACCTTGAATAGAGAGCCACATTTTTTTTATTTTCTCAATCTTCAAATACTATCTCGCTTTCATTCAGTCCTTCCACCTTGATGGCATACATAACAATTGTCTTGAGCATGGCATTGTTCTTTGAGGTGCGGAGCAAAACCAATCTAACTTTGTGCTTGATGATTATATCAATCAAGCTCTCCTCCACATGGGCCTATCTATCAAATTTTTTTTGCACGGTTGTATTTTGTTATCCTTCTTAGCAGCATGAGGCAAAAGATGAGAGGTACCACAGGTGATTTTCTTGTCGCCATTTTTACAATCACATGCATTCACTATCTCGTGCACATAAGGAATAGGAATACCATGCTTTCTCATGTTAGTGCACCATTCTAGCTTGATTGCATCGATTGTGTTAGTCACACCTTGATGATATCCATCTGGGCCATGGCAATGAATCATTTGAACAATATCTTCCCAATCTTTGATGCAAGCAATCTTTGTAAAAGGTGACGATTTCAATCATAGTTGATTGTTACCATCCTTATTTTTCACCAAGCACATGCCATCCCTCATTCATCTCCACCTTTTCAAATCAAGAAAACCTCTTTCATTATGTGCTTTCAATGTCTTTAGTGTTATTGGCATGATACCTTGAATATGAAGCTCCATCAGCTTGTAGCTTTCCATGTCAAATGTGAAATATTTAGGTGACACATAGAGAAATGAGCTCAACGAACCATGGGTTGCTACATTAGGCCTTTGACCACCGTGTTGTAAAATCTTTGCAGCATCTTGATCATCGCTCGATGGACTGCTATTATCATGTTAAGAGTATTCTTCGAATTCAATGTCACTAACAATTCCTCCATTATGGTCCATCATCTAGAAAAGTAGATATGAAACAAGTGCATTGCAATGAGCAAGCATCTCCCATCAATCCAAACCAATAGCAAAAGCGCAAAATACCATGCTGTAAGAACTATAGCATCTCAATATTTCTTCAATAAGCGCATAAGTTATAAATCATTTAGGCTCACCTTATTGCTTTGCATTCAAGCTCCCAACCCATCCAAATTCATAGAAACTCAAATGAAACCGTTCTATGAGCCCTTTTTCCCGAACCAACCCCATAGACATCTGTCCTGGTTTACCATTTTGTCCTAGGACCCCGGATTTTTTAGGGGCGAAAAGTGTAGCACCTATAAACCCAATAGAATTAATTACACCATGTGTTCCCTCTTCAAAATTTGACTAGTAGGCTAAAATAAAGCCAATTTGCATCAATAGCCCTTAATATAATCCTCGTAATACCACGATCCATCTCAAAAAATGGAAAGGAACGATTGACTTTTTGGCCTAGTTTACTTTTCGGTCCTAGTTTATCATTTTGGCCTAGTTTACTTTGTCCATGCACAAACGTCCATTTCAATGTTCAAGATCTCTTTGAGATGCGTGATGCCTTTTCAACCATCAATTCCAACTCTCCCCTTTATTAATACATGTGTGACATAGTCTTGAGGCCTTTCCCATGTCCTTTGCCTAAGCATTATTGCTTTTACAGTATCTGTATCTATACATGGATCTGGATAAAGACCACTCAGCGAAGGTCTTCACAATTTCTTGACCAATGAGCATCTTTAGCTTTGCACAGTCTCTTAGTTATTCAGCAACCCCTGTACTGAATTGATGTGACAATGATCTTGGCTCCAATGGCCGCTCCAACATATTCTAAATCCTGCTGCAACCTTTTGAGACGGACTGCCTCTTTTCAAAGGTAAAGTTTTTGGAGGATTTGTATACATCTTCTTCATCACTAACATTGTTAAACTCCAAGCCCAAAGTGTCTGCATTCTGTTGAAATCATTTTTTTCTTCGACTTTGTCTCAACAGTTTTCATACAAGAGAACCAAATTTTTGAGCTAACAACACTCTTTTCTCCATTGCGGGTATGTGGGCAGCATTCACTGTAAAAGCTAACACAGAGATTTGAACTTCATCTAATCGGATGGTGAATCAACCTTGAAGCTCATGTCAGCAAATATCTTTCATCCTTGAAAATGATTCTGTACAACCTAACCATAGAATTTGATGGGATAGTCTTCTTGAGACCCATCTCATAAGCAAGTATGACATTCATATCATTTTTTGAGATGTTCATCAAGAAGTTAAGGCTCTCCAAACTCCATGCATTTCATCACTACATCAGAAGAAAATTTGTGTTGACTCGTTTGTACATTCTAGCTTGCTAATTTTTGTTAATATCTCACTCATTTCACGTTGTTCGCCATGCTCCAATATATGCTATCTCTTGCCATCAATTCTTACGCTTCTAAAAAGCTTGGAGGAACACAAGATGTTCTCACATCACTCCAAATAACCACACTTGCACTTTGAATAGCCCTTTGAATCGACTGCTCCTCAAGTGTCAATAGCATGAACATTGATTAGCCATGCCTCATCCTCATATTTTCCAACTTCAATAGCATAAGGTCCAAATATGTGTATATTGATATGCCGAGTCTTAGATCCAAGACTAAATAGTTGGCTCAGAGCAGAGTAAGGACCAACATCATCCAACATTTCCTACTTTGAGAGACTTGAGCTAAGAGATGCTACTCCATAAATCCTTGCAATACTTAAATGCCAAACCCAAGTCCCATCCATGTAATCAATAACCATCCTCTTCTCATAAGAAATTTTTTAACCAAACCTTAACTAGCATGCTTGTAAGATCATCAAACACGGAATAACTTGGTCAAACTATTTGGTATAAATACTAAAGCTAGAAAGTTGCAGTTGAAATCTGAGTTAAATAATATCAAGCATGGCAATCTGTCTATTAAATTTGTACCAAACCTTAACTAGCATACTTGTAAGATCAACAAGCATGGAATAACTTGGTCAAAATATTTGGTATAAATACTAAAGCTAGAAAGTTGCCATTGAAGTCTGAGTTAAATAATATCAAGCATGGAAATCTATCTATTAATGACTATGCATTGAAGATTAAGAGCATTGTTGAAGCTCTTGGATCTATTAAAGTGCAAGTGATGATGATGATGATATAGTGGCTACATGTTTGGATGGCTTGGGGGAGGAGTACAAACAATTTCGAGCCTCCATCAACACAAGAGACACCATCCCTGATTTTGTAAATTTAATATCTGTGTTGATATTAAAAGAGAAAATTTTTAGTTTGTTGTATCTTTAGCATGAAGCAAGAATAGTTCAAAATAGGTGCTCTACTCTAACACAAGTAGAGGCAGAGGTCATGGTGGTAGAGGCAATGGTGATGGCCATTATGGGAAAAATCAGGGGCAATCTCATGATTCACAAGAGCAATCACATACAGGTGGTAGAGACTAGTCTTGAGGTAGGGGGAGCCATAGAGGACATGGTAGATAGAATATAGGTTATGATAATGGAGAATGCTATAATTGTGGTGAAAAAGATCATATTTCATATGAGTATCCAAAAAAGAGAAGAGGTGGAAGTAACAGAAATGGAAGAAGATAGCATACCAAATATGCATCTACCAGTAATCAAGTTGATAATGCGAAGTCATTTGTTATGTAGCATATGATAAATGTAGTAAGTGTAGATGTATCAACAATAATGATTGATGATGTGTGATATGTGGATTCAAGTGCCTCTATCCATATGATGTATCATGGGGAATATTTTAGAGAAATGAAAAATCTTTAAAGGCTTGATTTTGTGAAAATAAGTGACAATACAATACATCATATTGCTCATATTGGGAGTTATCCCATTGTCTATGAAGGATGGAAAAGTTAAGTGTTTAATAGATGTGCTACATATGCCTAGTATCACAAAGAAGTTGGTTTCAATTGGTAAAATGGTTGAGTAGGGATTGCAAGTAAAGTTGAATTAGAATGGTTGCTTTATAGAAGATTTCATGGATGAATGTAAACTGGTTGCAAAAGGCAAGCATGTGGGAAGGATGCTTACCTTGGATGTAAATGTATCCGAGGTAAAGACTGCTATGTTTACAAAAGGTGTAGGATTTGTGATTGATATTGAAGTCAATTTATGAAAGTTCCTCATACGCCTCATTTGGACAGTGTGAGATGTACCTTGCAATACCTTAAGCCACAGTGGATTATTGTATCTTTTATGAGGCCGAATCGCTAGTGCAATCATTTGGTTATATTGATGCAGATTGGGTAGGCAGTGTCTCTAACATGAGTCCATAAGTAGCTATGTATTTTCCTTTGGCAGTAGAGCTATGAATTGGAAAAATAAGAAACAATTAACTATTGCATTATCAAGTACAGAGGCAGAGTATAGAGATACTATTATTGCAGCATGTGGGTAGCTTGGATGTGAAAGCTACTTGATGATTTGGAGATACAAATAGATAAGAGAGTTATCATTTATTATAACAATATGAGCAATATATAGTTGGTTAGGAACCCATGCATGAAAAAATTTGAGGTTCATTACCATTTCATTAGAGAGTGAGTCTTGGCATGTGGCATGCCAAGAATCGCGTGATGGGGGGACTTACTTGAGCTACTGCGCCAAACACACAATGTATACACAAGAGAAAGCTCAGTCAAGAACACAAAAAGAGAGATGGAGGCCAAAACATTTTCTTGCTAATTTCTTCTTATTCTTCCACACATTATACAATGTACACAAAGTATAGATAAGATATAACATAAAGGAAAGTGGCCTACTAAGTCAAACAGTGAATAATAGACTACACTAATTGACTCGTGCTATATCTTTGCCAGCTGTAGGTAGGTGTAACAAACTAAATATAATAAGTGATAAGTCAGTGGCCATGTGAGTATCATAATGACCACCAACGTGCTAAGTGTAGATGTGCGGACCCATCTAGCCAAGCGGTCCATCATCAATGTCCGCATATGTTGAGCTTGCCATCTCAATACTCCCCCTCAAGCTCAACTCTATCTATGCAACTCCAAGTAAGCTTCGAAACTTTTGAAGCTTCTCTGCACCCGATGCCATTGTGAAAATGTCAGCTATATGGTCTTGTGTGCTAACATATACTAATTCAATCTCTCCTGCAAGTACCTTCTCTCTCACAAAGTGGTACTGCACCTCAATGTGTCTTGTCCTAGCATGGAACATTGGATTCTTGGCTAGTTGTATGCTACTCATGTTGTCACAATGAATGACAACTTGACCATCTCCTTGCACATCCAAATCACCTAATAACTTTTGCAGCCATACCACCTCACATGCTACCATAGCAGCACCTCTATACTCAGCCTCTGTACTCGATAAAGTTATTGTAGGTTTTTTTTTGGGTACTCCATGTAACTGATGCACTACCAAGGGAAAACATGAATCCACTAGTAGATCTTCTGTCTAACATGCTACCATCCCAATCTGTATCTATGTATCCAAAGACCTGTACATCCTTACCTGCCTCATAAAAAAGCCCATAATGTAAAGTGGACTCCACATACCTCAATATATGTCTAACTGCATCCAAATGAGGCTTTCTAGGCATCTGCATAAACTGATTGACAAGGCCATTAGCATAAGTCAAGTCTGGCCTTGTGACAATCATGTATATCAAACTCCCTACTATCCTCCTGAACATAGTAGGGTCTTCTATCTCATCCCCATCTTTAGCACTCAACTTCACATTTTTCTAATGTGTTGGGGGTAAAGGTGCCTCCGTCTAGCCACCCGTATATTACTACATTAACAGTACCCCCACCTACACACTGCAGGCGATGGTTCTTTTCTTTCTGCACATAGCTATCATGAGCATTATTATCATCTAATACATCACCAATAGGTGCATATCAACTGCGCATCTCATAAAAAAAATAACATCCTTGCTCACTCTGAACTCACCTCTGATAGGGTTATAACACTGATACCCTTTCTGATCTAAAGAGTATCTAATAAAAATATCATTTTTAGTCTTTGGATCAAGCTTCTTTCGTAGCTCATCTAGCACATGAACATATGTAACATAGTCAAATACCTTCAAGTGTGATACATCAAGCTTCTTGCTAGTAAAGAATTCTTCAGGAGTCATCCCATGAGCTGCAGCTGTTATGGGAGTTCTGTTCATAATATAAACAGTAGTATGGATAGCTTCAGACCAAAAATGTTTTGGCATATTCTTTTCAACCATTAATGTCCGTGCGAGTTTTGTAATATACCTATTTTTTCTTTCTGCAAACCCATTTTTCTATGGAATATACCTGTAAGTAAATTGCCTCTTTATCCCATGAGTCCTCAAGAAGCCACTAAACTCATTAGAGAGGTACTCTCCCCCTCCATCTGATCTCAGGCACTTCACTTTCAAGCGTGTTTTTGTTTCAATAGCTGCTTTGAAATTTTTGAAGTGCTCAAATACATCACTCTTTTCCTTCATGAAATATATTCATAGCTTTCTTGAATTGTCATCAATAAATGTGACAAAGTATTTGCTACCACCAAGAGATGCATTCTGTGTAGACCCCCAAATATCTGTATGCACTACATCAAGTATATTTCTACTCACTTCTCTGTCATGCGAGAAGGGTTTCCTTGCCCGCTTAACAAACTGGCATGCTTCATAGACTTTACGCAATTCTGCAACTCTAAAAGAAGGCAACCCTTTGGACTGCATTAATTTTATCATTTGCACATTTGCATGTCCAATACGTTTATGCCATATTTTAATGTCTGCATCCACTCCTTTTCCTTTAGCATACATAGCAGCATCTATTGCAGGAATTCCAGCTTCTAAAGTGAACATGCAACCAACTCTACTTCCTTTTGTGACCAACCTACACTTATCATTAAAGTCTTCTACAAAATAACCTTTTGCATTGAATTGGACTCGCAACCCTTGCTCTACCATTTGGCCAATAGACACTAGATTCTTTGTGATTGATGGCACAAATAATACATTTGTCAGACTCTTTGTCTGGCCATCATACAAGGACAAGGAAACTTTCCAATGTGTGAAATTGGGTGACATGAATAATCACCCATCGTCAAATACCTAGATTTTGTAAGTCCTGCATCTCTCTAGACCATTCAACATGACTAGTCCTATGATTAGATGCATGTGAATTGACATACCATACATCATCATGTGTCCCCTTTCCTGTAACCGCATTCATCATATGCTGCATAACAAACAAACGCTTATTTTTGTCTTCATTCTGTCGTGAAGACAATGCATATTTTCCTTGCTGCAATTTACCATTGTGAATGTCATCATTCTTAGCATAGCAATGGGCTACAGTATGACATGTTTTGCCACAATAATGGCAAACAATACCAGAATTTCCAGAACCTCTGTTCTACCATCCGTCTCTTCCTCTAGAGCTCCCCCTGCCTCTAAAGTTTCCTCGGCCTCTTGAAACCTGCATTTCACTAAATTGTTGATTGAGCCTATTTTGCTAGTTATCACCAGCACATCCTATACCACGGCCTCTTGAAAAGGATCTACCACGTCCCCTTTCTGAACTTGAGTAAAATTCTTGGACCTATTCACCATTTCTTTTAGACGAGCCACCCTTCACATTGATCTCTTCATTGGTAATCATGAGAGAGACTAGCTCATCAAAATCTAGAAATGGCTTCTGCACGTATACTGAAGTAACAAATGATTTCCATGCCTTCTCATTATTAAGGCCACTCAAAGTGGATGAAACCAAATCATCATCATCAAGCATTACATCAATCACTGCTAAAGCATTTGCAATGCTCCTCACCTTCAAAACATACTCATTGACAGACATTTTCCCTTTCTTCAAGGTATTCAACTCTTGCTTGAGTTGAATCTTTTGTGCCTTTGTATCTATTGCAAATGTGTTCTCAAAAATTATCCAAGTTGCATGTGAAGTTTCTACATTCTTGATGTGTCCTAGCACAACATTATCAATGACTATAGATAGCCAGTACATCACCTTTTTTGTCTTTTGCATTCCATTCTTTCTATGCCTTTAATTCATTTGTAGCCGGAGGGATACCCAGCTCTAGCTCCTTTTCTTCACCTGAAACAAACTCATAAAGACCCTTTCCAATGAGGAAGTTCATCACACGGAACTTCCATGAAGGGTAGTTGTTCTTGTTGAGCTTCTCAATAATGGGATTTCCACTATTCTTTGCCATTATCATAAAAAAGGATACAACACAGCAAGAAATTCTTCTATAACCTTACACAACAAGTGCACAACAATACACCAAGCAATCTTTTTTACTGATTGCTCAATAGTACATGTAATCTATGACCTGTTTGCAAAGAAACCTTATGTTTGCTTCTTGGCAAACACCTCAAAAATTACAGATTTGAAATCTGTAACCTATGCATCCACTTTCGGTCAACACAGCCGAAATCACAATGTACCCTGAAACTGCTGTCTGTAACCTCGCGGCTCTAAAAAGGAACCTCAAACACCCTCAGATGCCCAAAAAATTTGCGGAAAAGCATTTTAGGTTTTATTTTTAGAATATACAGTGCTCTACTTGCACATCAAATCTCACAGCAATCTGAGATTTTCATCTATTCTACTTCTGGTGCCTCCACAAGCACTATCTAAGAGAAAGAGTAGAAGAGTGGGAGAGCTTCTTACTCGTTGCTTGCTTTCTTGAACCTTTCTTCTTTTCCTTCACTTTAGCCTTCAAAATCAGCCTCTCTCAATGGTGCAACTTTGATACCATGTTAAGAATCGCATGGTGGGGGGACTTGCTTGAGTTGGTGTGCCAAACACACAATGTATACACAAGAGGAAGATCACTCAAGAACACAAGAAGAGAGATGGAGGCCAAAACGTTTTCTTTCTTATTTCTTCTTATTCTTCCACACACTATACAATGTACACAAATTATAGATAAGATATAACATGAAGGAAAGTGGCCTACCAAGCCAAACAATGCATAACAGACTACACTAATCGACTGGAGCTATATCTTTGCCAGTTGTAGGTAGGTGTAACAAACTAACTATAATAAGTGATAAGTCAGTGGCCATGTGAGTATCATAATGACCACCGACGAGCTAAGTGTAGACGTGTTGACCCATCTAGCTGAGCATGAGGAGAAGTGTTGAGATGTCAAGCTCAACACAAGCTAATACTCACGTACCTAGATGATTTTTTTTGCATCACTAATGTGGATTGTACTTGCATCAACATATCATTCTAGGGATACTTTATGGAGCTAGACATCAATTAGTCCACCTATCTGAGTAATGGGATATCTATCTAGTCATCTTTCTACTTAGCATGTTCACACTATGGACCACTTGTATATTATGTATGTTGTATACTCTCTTATTCTTGGTAGACTCATATAATAGCCTAGGTATGCAATTCCTTATTTGGTAGACATTGTGTCGAGGTTTAAGTCCCCAAAGATCATAGTATATGTTTGGTTTGCCTAATGGATTTGGAATTGATCACATGCTCAAAATTTTGGTTGTGAAAAGATCACAAGTAGGTTGCCCGATGGAATCCTATCAGAATATGTGCCCTATTTCTAACAAGGTCAAGCCATATTTTGGCGAGCATATGCCCATGATTCCATTAGGCTTCGAAAAACAACTTTATTATCAGATGCCAAATGGATGTGCCTCATGTGCCTAGGCTCTCTCTTCCTTCTCTCTCTGCCTGCTTAGGCCACTCAACACGCCGAAGGGAGATCATAAATGTACGTCCCCTATTTGATTAAGGGAGAAAAGAAAAGTGACCTTGGAGAGAGGAGGGGGAAGCACGCGCGCGCGCGCGCACACACACACACACACACACACACACACACACACAAATACATACATATATAGGAAGGTTGTTAGCTTGCTTATCCATGAGATAGGGGGTTACATATATTAGTCAATGAGGAGAGGGGGAAGATGGTAATATTCTCTCTCTTAAAGCCTACTTAGGTGAGCTACTGCGCCAATGAAGGGGAGATAAGATTATGTGCCCCTTGGTTGATTAAGAGGGTTGAAAACTATGATTATGCACTCTCTCATCAGTCTAATGACCCATAGCATGGCCTTCAAAAGGAAACAAAAAAGGAGGCAAGAATGTTTACTCTCTCAGAGAAAAGGAGACAAGAAAGTATATACTCTCATCTCTCTCTTACTCATTGTACAACATATCCAAGCCCTCGCATTCATAATTGTTGGTCCATGATGCCCCCTGCCCCCCAATGGAGGAGGAAGGGGAGGGGGGGTATTTATAATCTTAGTGTGTAGGGGAAGGAGAGGAGGGGGGTATTTGACCAAGTTTAGTGCCATGTGGATTTTCATGTTGTTGAGCATGCCATTTTCAAGAGTTTTTTTGAAAATGCAAAACCCCTAGTCAAACTGTAGTTAGGTTTGATTTTTGCTAGCTTAGTTGTTTGCGTGACAGTTTGTTTTGTTTTTTTGTAGTTGGACTTTCTGCGTTTGTCTAGTGTAGGATTTACTTATGTCATTTTGTTTGGTTTGTTGAGTGTGGAAACTTGATAACCTTGGTTGAGTTTGGTATTTTTTTGGATAGTTTGGAGTTGGAGTTTGCTAATAGATGTTGAACATTGCCGAACGGGTTTGTTTTCTTGCCTAGAATTTTACACATCACAAGGGATAATGGTTCACGAGTACTTCACGATGCACTTGTTGATGCGCTGCACTGTCTCTTGTTCTTATCAAGTACTTCCATGCCATGAGCTGGGACGAAGCACATTTTGCACCATAGTTGAGCACTTGCATGGCATGAGGCCCACTACAGGTATATGTAGTAAATCCTAGATGCATGTGCACTTGAGAGAGCACCTGTCATTGTGAGCACACACTATTTTCTTGCACCCATGAGAGCTGGGATGTTCATCACTAAGTTAGGAATCTCTAGTTGAGTGGGTAAGGTGGTTAGATGAGTTTTAGGGTCGTGAAGGACGCCGCCAATTGTGAGATGGGCTGTTTTCTTAGTCGACATCTTGAGGACCATCATTTCTTGAGTGGCAATGAGATTATGGGTGGGTGGAACGGAGTAAGCATTGAGAGGTGAGAAAAAGGAATCTTAAATTAACAAGGAACTTTGTTTGCATTTTGCATGATACACAAGCACATGTAGATAGGCTAGGCACAATTTCTTCAGTGCATCCATAATTTTTGTGTGAAGCATCGATTGATTGGTTGCATATCATGGATCCGACATTGCATTTTATCTCGAATCATGAATGGATGGACATGATGTACATTTTTCGAAGCATATTCTTATTAGGGCACATTGCATGAACAAATCCAAGTACATGTAAAGAAAATATCAGTCTTTGAAGACTTGAGGAGCATGTCAAGGTGGCTTTTTATGGTTATGCAAAGATGAATGTTCAAAACTTGTGTAATGTAGGGAAGAGCTTGTTCATGGATTTGATCTCTCACACATTAGTATATTCTCTAAAAAAACTTGGAAGCATGTTGAAGATAGCTACTTCCATGAAAGTGCCAATAGTATTTTATTAAAGACAAGGAATTCAAATGACAAAGGAGAGGCTGTCTTATCAATATGATTTAAGGGGGCTATTTTTGGGTGGTAAGCATGAAGTTTGATAGAGTTGTCTTCGAGATTTGAGGTGTGTATTATGTGCCTACACAGGGTTGGCTTTATCAGGAATATGATTGTAAGCTTGGCATCGAGCTGAAGATGGTGGTATTGCAATCACTCATGCATAGTAAGTAGCATGTTTATTGATTGGTAATGGCTTGTGGAGCTGAGTTGGTGATCAGGGTCCCATGTAATCATGAAGAAGCAGAGAGAAGGTCACTAGCACTCATTGCACTGGATTGCAATGGTGTAATGAACATTTGGCATGTTTTGTCAAGCTAGATTTGGCATGTGATATCATTATGACTAGGGTGGCACGTATTTAGGAGGGTGCACACACAGCTGGATGTTTTGGAATGATAAGGCGGAGATTTTTGGGAGCAGATAGTGATTAGATTCGTGTGCCACAATTTTTTGCGAGCAATGATGAGGACAGTCAGCTTTTATGAAAGTAATTCGACATAGCAATGGAGCAGAAAAGACAGTTCGTTGACGCAAGATGGTGAGAAGGTGACATGGTGGGCAAGAGATTCGGCTTGATTGGTGGTTGCTATGGCATTCAAGCAAAACGGCATTTTAAAAATGCATGTGATGGCAATTATTACAAGATTTAACGGCTTTTCCTAAAAGAAAGGCATATAGAAACCTATTGTTAAAAGCTTTTAAGGCTTAGAAAAGCTAACGGATTGAAAGCTTAAGGCATTGAAAAGCCTAAGGCTTTGTTGGAAAAGCAAAAAAGCTTAAAACTCAAACGTGTGAGAGTAGAAGGAAAACTATATAAAGAGAGGTGAGTGGAGGTCTTGGTGCCCTTACCCCAAATAAACTGATTGTATATTGTGAGGAGAGAGGAGGGTCGCATGTGAGAGTATACTCTTGTTGTGCTATTTTGTGAAGATTGGAAATTTGGACGTTGAAGTGCCAAGTGTCAGCTCAAGGTTTATTGAGGTATGAGAATTTAGTACTTTTGGTTTTGTCATTGAAGTTTTTGTTTTTTCAAATTTTGTGCATGTTTGTGTGATGCTTTACTGGATTTGAGTTTTTTAGTTGTTTTTGAGCTACAAGAGGCATTGTGTGTCTTTGGTTTTTTGCGTGTGGCTTGTGTGGTGTTTGCCAAAACATTTATATTTTTTGTGATGTGTTGTGCATCTGACAAAGTCAATTACCCCAACCGGCACTCCTTATCATTTCGTTATCGGGTTGTGAGTGAGGCTTGCTCTCGATCACTCTGGCATAATATCTCTTTTTTAATGCCCCTGCTTGAGGAGTGCGAAAATTGACTTTGTTTTGGTTGTTTGCTTTGAATGTGAGTTTGTTTTGATTTCTTGTGATTGTTCATTTGTGATGATGGCTGATGATTTTCCTGAGTTCCATGGTAATCGTACGAAAGATCCTGAAAGATTTTTAGAAAAAATAGAGCTATGTTGTTTGATTCAAAGAGTGATAGACCTTGAGGTTAAACTTCAGATTCTTAGATATCAATTGCAGGGAGAAGCACAAAATTGGTTGCTTGATTTTGAGAGAAGCACGAATTTTAGGAGATAGCAATTGGACTATGAGACCATTGAAAATGTTTTTCTATCTAGGTTTGAAATAACTGAAAGTCAATGTGAGGTTTGGGAAAAAATAAAAACTTGTATTCAAAAAGAGGATCAGTGTGTTGAGGATTTTGCTAGGGAGTTTCAAAGATTGTGGAATCGATGGAGTTTAATATTGTTAGAAGGTGAGATAGCCCCAGTTATGTTGAAGATATTGTATTTTGCAAATGGGTTAAAATCAGAAGATTGGAGAGTGAAAATAGAGATTAAGAACCCTAAGACATTTGAGGAAGTGGTAAAGATAGCTAAATATCAAGAGAAGAAGACCAAAAGAAAAAAAGAGTTAGGTTTAAACACTGAGTTTCAAGAACCAAGGGAAAAGTTGAGTTCAATGCGAGTTGAGAGAAAAGTCTTTGAGGAGAAGAGAGTTAGTTATGCATATCCTGAGAAAGGTATACTATATTCTCTATTTTAGGAGAGATGAGTTGACTTGTGAGGAATCAATCAAAGTCTGTGAGGAGAAACTCCCTAGGGTGGTTGAGGAGAAAAATACTTGTTTGATTGGTTGGAGTGAAGAATCTAGGAGTGTGAGTTCGTACCCATTGGCCACGGATACTTCTAGTCCATTGTTTAGTGATTTATCTAAAGAAGAGGGATCGACTAATATTTTGTGAGGAGGTAATTGGGGATTTGGTACCCGAAGTTATTGCATTGTGAAAATATTCTTTGTGATGTTGTAGATATGGAAGTTTCTTCAGCTTCTTGTGAAGTCTCTCACAAGGTTGCTTGTAAGGATACTATGGAAGGTGTTTACCACTCTTTGTGTGTGAAAGACTCAATGGAGTCTTGCATTGTTGATGAGTTAAGTGATGTGGTTTGGTGTCCTTGAGTGACCCCATGTGTTTGTGTATTTTGGTTCTTGTGATGTTGTGAGTCTGAAGTTGACTCCTTTTGATGTTGTGTTTGATTTGGAGAGAGAGTTGGGAGATCCTTGCATAGTATCTTTTGGAGAACTTGTTCATGATTGCATAGATAAATCTGTGGATGAATCAGATTTTGGCAAAAAAGAAAGGGTCAAAACCTTATTTAGAGACTCTAGAAGTAACATGTTATCTCCTAGGGAGGATGGGTGGGATATGAAGAATTTGGATTATGATTTGGATTTCAAGATTTTGGACTATGGTTGGGATTTTAAGGGATTTGAAGAGTTTGAAGGATGATGTATTTTTCTTGGATGATGAGGATTGTCTTGAAGAGTTTAGATCGAGCAATTTTGGTGTTTTTTATGAGAATTTCATGGACGAGTTTTGTTTACTTGTAAAAGAGTTGCTTGAGAGAAATGTGTCCTTTGAGTTTGTTGAGAAGATTGTGGATAGAACATTGGATCTGATTTTTGATTGGCTCATAAATGTTGCATCATTTTATGAGAAACTGCTACACATGAATGTTTGCAGACTAGGGGGAGGGCTAAATATGTCAAGCGTTTTTCTGAAAATGTAAAACCCCTAGTCAAGGTTTGATTTTTGCTAGCTCAGTTGTTTGCATGATAGTTTGTTTTGTTATTTTGTAGTTGGACTTTCTATGTTTTTCTAGTGTAGGATTTGTTTGTGCCATTTTGTTTGGTTTGTTGAGTATGGAATCTTGATAGCCTTGGTCGAGTTTGGTATTTTTCACGGGTTTCACGGGGGAGTCACTAGTAGTAATAAGGAGACGTCACTTGCATGCAAGAAATATATGAAAATACCCCTTATCTACCCCCTATTTATGGGACCTTACCTTATAAAATATACATTTCTTCCCTTAAATAACCCCCCGTCCCTTACACTCACGTAGTACCATATGGTAAATCCTAATGGATCCCCCATGGTTTTTTTTTTGGACATTTTAGAGCTGGAGTTTACCAATAGCTGCTAAACATTGTGGAACAGGTTTGTTTTCTTGCCTAGACTTTTACACATCACAGGGGATAATGGGTTCACGAGCACTTTCACAATGCACTTGTTGATGCACTGCACTCGGGGGTTGTCTCTTGTGTTGAGATATCGAGCTCCACTCGTGATACGCCAGGGTGACCGTTGTGTATTTATGTCACCGACTTGTCAGTTGCAGACGCGGTTGGTACACCGCCCATGAATAATAGCTACATGATAGCTATCCTTATCTACTCTAGTTCGTGGCTCAGTTAGTATGCCACCTTAGTTAGTTGAGTTTGGTTTGAGACCCATATAGAGGGTTCTTCTATTTCTTTGTACTTGAGTTCTTTTGGCTTACACAACTAAGAAGAGGAAAACTGTTTTCAGCCTCCACCCTTGTGTGTCTTCCCCCATTGTGCAAGCAAGAAAGCTTCAAGCGAGACTCCTTCCTTCTCTCCCACAATCGTGACATGGTATCAGAGCCTTGTTCGTGGTAAGGAGCTCAAGAAAGCAAGCCAAGCTCGCGGTGGTCTGGTAAGAGGAGCAGTGTTGCTTTCATTTTCTGTTTTGGGAGCAGATCTCTGCAGGTAGCACAGCCGGAAATTGCAGGAGTGCATTGTCTCAGGTTGAGACGCCCTTCGCGGTGAAGTAAGAGGGCAGTATATGCTGCGGGAAAGGGCTTTATCCCTTGACGACCTTGTTTTTTTGATTTGAGGCCATTTCGGGGCCTGTTTTGCAGACGGAAGTTTTCTGCACGCACTCAAGAAAAGGCTCAGTTTTATGCTGTGCAGCCACTGTTCTACAGGTCGGTGAAAAGTTACTGTAGAAATTGCATCGTATGCTTGTGCGCAGAGACATTGGGAGTTTCAGAATCATCCTTGGTTCCTGTTTATGCAAAATCGTCACTAGGAAGTGACTGTGTGGTCAAATACCACTTTCGCCAGTTTTGCAGATTTGCCCTTGTGAGGGTGAAGCTGTGTTTTTTGCAGTGACAGAATTTCTTGCAGTATTCTGTAATGGCGTCTGATTCTCTTTCACAGATTGTCACTGAAAAGCTTGACAAGAACAACTTCCAGGCATGGAAGTTTAGAATGACGAATTTCCTTATGGGAAAAGGATATTGGGAATTTGTTGCAGGAAATGAAGAAGAACCAGTTCTTCCTGATGTTCCCAATCAACAGCAAATGCAGGCATTTAAAACATGGCATGAGAGAGCCAGGAAAGTTATGTACTGGCTGTCTATCAGCATTTCAGACTCTATGATTGTGCATATTCAGGATGCAAGTACGCCAAAGGAGGCATGGGATACTTTGTCAAAAATGTATAGCACAAATACGCAAGCCAGGAAAATGCAGCTCAAGCAAGAGTTGCACAATGTGCAAAGAGAAAATATGAGCATCAACGACTACCACATGAAGGTGAAGAAGATTGCAGATGCACTTGCTTCCATTGGGTCGCCAGTGGAAGATGATGATTTAGTTTCCATGACCTTGAATGGTCTAGGAAAGGATTATGCACAGTTTCGAACATCCATTTCAGTTCGTGAAAGATTTCCTGATTTTGAGGAGTTGATTGCTCTTCTAATTTCTGAGGAGCAGAGAAATGGTGGTGCATCTTCTTCAGGAGGAACTTCAAAAGAAGCTGTCTTCTACTCAAATACTGGAAGAGGTAGAGGCAGAGGTAGAGGAGGCCCATTTGGAGGCCGTGGTAGAAATCAGAATATGCAGCAAACTCAAGAAAACCAGTCCTATGGAGGAGGACGTGGTAACTCTAGAGGCAGGGGGAGCCAAAGAGGTCGTGGTGGATGGCAAAGAGGTCAAAATGCAAACAGTAATGTTGAATGCTACTACTGTGGTAAAATGGGTCATATGGCTAAAGACTGCTATAAAAAGCAGAATGACATCATGAATGGAAAACTGCAACAAGGGAATTATGCATCTTCTAGTAGACAGGGTGATGACAGAAATGAGCATTTGTTCATGGTGCAGCACATGAACAATTCTGTGACAAGTGCAGAAGAAAGCAATGATGTATGGTATGTTGACTCAGGTGCATCAAACCACATGACAGGTCATGCAGAATGGATGGAGGATGCAAGGAAAATGGAAAAACCAGGATTTGTGGAGATTGGTGATGATACTGCACATCCTATTGTGCAGATTGGAAAAATTCCCTTGTCTATGCAGGATGGGAAAAAGAAATACCTGTCCGATGTATTTCATGTCCCGAATATCACCAAGAATCTGGTTTCTGTTGGTCAAATGGTTGAACAGGGCTTGCAGGTCAGATTTAATCCTCATGGATGCTTTGTTGAGGATATGAAAAATAAAGGTCGCTTGATAGCAAAAGGAAAGAAGAAGGGCAGAATGTTTACGTTGGATGCAGACATGTCTGAATTGAGTGCAGCAATGTTTGCACATGGGACCGGTGTAGTTGCAGATATTGATATCTGGCATAAACGCATTGGTCATGTTAATGTACAACGACTTAAATCAATGCAGGCCCAAAATATTGTTGCAGGTTTGCCGAAATTCAAGGTTGCAGAAATGCATAAGGTATGTGAAGCCTGTCAGTTTGGAAAACAGGCAAGGAAACCATTTCCTAGACATGTTCAAGAAAGTGAGAAGCCATTGGAATTAATCCACTCTGATGTGTGGACTACTAAAGCTGCATCTCTTGGAGGCTGTCATTATTTTGTCACTTTTATTGATGACTATAGTAGAAAAGTTTGGGTGTATTTTATGAAAAAGAAAAGTGAAGTTTTTGGGCATTTCAAAACTCTTAAAGCTATGGCTGAAAAAGAAACAGGTCTGCAAATAAAATGCCTAAGGTCAGATGGAGGGGGAGAGTACCTCTCAAATGAGTTTGCAAAGTTCTTGCAGGAGCATGGCATAAAGCAGCAATATTCATGCAGTTATACCCCACAACAAAATGGAATTGCAGAAAGGAAAAACAGGCATATTGGAGAGGTATCTCGTGCCATGCTCAATGAAAAAGACTTGCCAGATTTTTATTGGGCTGAAGCAGTTGCTACAGCAGTCTACATAATGAACAGGACTCCCACTGCAGCAATACACGGAATGACTCCAGAGGAGAGGTATACTGGTAGGAAACCAGATATTTCTCATTTGAAAATTTTTGGTTGCATTGCCTATGTACATGTGCCAGATGAGCTGAGATCCAAGTTGGATCCAAAAGCTGAGAAGTGCATCTTTATTGGTTACTCTCTGCAGCAAAAAGGGTATAGATGCTATAACCCTTCTACTCGTAAGTTTACAGTGAGCAGAGATGTTGTTTTTGATGAGATGAGTAGCTGGTATAAACCAGTAAATGTGATTGATGATGAAGATGCACAAAATGGTAATGCTGCATAGAATTCACAGCAGCAGTCACAAAATATTAGTGGACCTGGAGCATCCTCTAGCAGTGGTTCACATTCTTCGCCATGGACAGGCAGATTGAGATCAGGAGAATCTTCTCAAAGCAATGCAGATAGTGGTATGCAGGTATCACGAAAAGGAAAAGAGAAGGTTGATCAGCCCTCTGTTTGATGTGAATGCAGGTCACTCTTATGTGGATGGTGAATCCAGTGGCTCAGAACAGAGCATTGATGATGAGTTGGGTATTCCTTCTATTGTTACACCTGGAGTAAGGAAGACTAGGGATGTTTTGAGAGCACCTGGGAGTGAACCTACTTTGCGCAGGTCTACGAGAGCTAGGTATCCTGTGGATAGGCTGAAATATGATGGATTTACAGCCATTCACTATGCATATATGGTCAAAGTGATAGGAGAACCAGAACCCACATCTTTTGAGCAAGCCATGGGAAAAGAAAAATGGGAGAAAGCCATGGATGAAGAAATGGATGCCTTGGAAGAAAATGCTACATGGGAGTTAGTACCTTTGCCTAAAGGTAAGAATGCAATTGGCTGTAAGTGGGTTTATAAGGTGAAGCACAATGCAGATGGTTCTGTGAACAGATACAAGGCAAGATTAGTAGTCAAGGGGTATGCACAAACATATGGCATTGACTATGAAGAAACATTCAGTCCAGTTGCAAGGATGGCAACTGTAAGAGCAGTCATTGCTATGGCTGCATCAAAGGGATGGTCTTTACATCAGATGGATGTAAAGAATGCCTTCTTGCATGGTGATTTGCAAGAAGAGATCTATATGGAGCAGCCACCAGGTTATGTGCATGCTGTTCATCCTGAGTTTGTTTGCAGGTTGAAGAAAGCCTTGTATGGCTTGAAGCAAGCACCTAGAGCATGGTCTGACAAGATAGGACAGTATCTTGTCACTATTGGCTTTCAGATTTCCAAGGCAGATTTCTCACTTTATGTGAGAAAAACAGATAAAGGTATTATGCTACTTGTCATTTATGTTGATGATTTGATTATGACAGGTGACAGTGATGAAGATATCCTTCATGTGAAAATGCTATTGAAGCAGAAGTTTGAGATGAAGGATTTGGGAGAGCTGCGTTATTTCTTGGGCATTGAGGTGATTAGATCACCAAGTGGGATACAGCTCTTGCAGAGGCAGTATGGATTGGACATGCTGTCCAAATATGGGATGACAGGCTGTAAGCCTATTTCAGTTCCTTTGGAGCAAAATGTGAAGCTGAGCACAGATGCAGGTGAGCTTCTAGAAGACCCTACTATGTACAGACGCATAGTAGGAAGTTTGATTTATATGACTATTACCAGGCCAGATTTGAGCTATGCTGCTGGATTGGTAAGTTAGTTTATGCAGGCTCCAAGGAAACCACATTTGGATGCGGCTAGACGCATACTCAGGTATGTGAAGTCCACATTGCAGTATGGACTATTTTATGAGAATAGGGTTCAGATACAGTTGCATGGATACACTGATGCTGATTGGGCTGGTAGTATTTCTGATAGACGATCTACCAGTGGATATGTATTCTCTTTTGGGAGTGCTGCAATCACTTGGAGCAGCAAGAAACAGCCTACAGTTGCCTTGTCGAGCACAGAGGCTGAGTACAGGGGTGCAGCAATGGCTGCATGTGAGGTAGCTTGGTTGCATAAGCTACTTTATGATATGCATCAGTCTACAGATGGGCCAGTTGTCATTTATTGTGACAACATGAGTAGTATACACTTGGCAAATAACCCAGTCTATCATGCTAGAACAAAGCACATTGAGGTGCATTATCACTATGTGCGAGAGAGGGTTTTACTAGGTCTTATTGATCTAGTTTATGTCAGCACAGAGGATCAGGTAGCTGACATATTCACGAAGGCATTGGGCGCAGAGAAGCTGCGCAAGTTCAGAGACCTGCTTGGTGTGCAGGAATTGGGATTGAGCTCGAGGGGGAGTGTTGAGATATCGAGCTCCACTCGTGATACGCAAGGGTGACCGTTGTGTATTTATGTCACCGACTTGTCAGTTGCAGACGCGGTTGGTACACCCCCCATGAATAATAGCTACATGATAGCTATCCTTATCTACTCTAGTTCGTGGCTCAGTTAGTATGCCACCTTAGTTAGTTGAGTTTGGTTTGAGACCCATATAGAGGGTTCTTCTATTTCTTTGTACTTGAGTTCTTTTGGCTTACACAACTAAGAAGAGGAAAACTGTTTTCAGCCTCCACCCTTGTGTGTCTTCCCCCATTGTGCAAGTAAGAAAGCTTCAAGCGAGACTCCTTCCTTCTCTCCCACAATGCACGTCAGCACGTGCACTTGAGAGAGCACTTGTCATTGAGCACGTACTATTTTCTTACATGCACGAGAGTTGGGATGTTCATCACTAAGTTAGGAATCTCTAGTTGAGTGGATAAGGTGGTTGGATGAGTTTGAGGGTCGTGAAGGACGCCACCAATTGTGAGATGGGTTGTTTTCTTGGTCGACATCTTGAGGACCATCATTTCTTGAGTGACAGTGAGATTATGAGTGGGTGGAATGGAGTACGATCTTTCTTCCTGATGAGAGTTGAGAGGTGAGGAAAAGGAATCTTAAATTAACAAGGAACTTTGCTTGCATTTTGCATGACGCACGAGCACATGTAGATAGGCTAGGCATGATTTCTTCAGTGCATCCATAGTTTTTGCTTGAAGCATCGATTGATTGGTTGCATATCATGGATCTGACATTGCATTTTATCTTAAATCATGAATGGATAGACACGACGTACATTTTTCAAAGCATATTCTTGTTAGGGCACATTGCATGAACAAAGCCAAGTACATATAAAGAAAATATTAGTCTTTGAAGAATTGAGGAGCATGTCAGGGTAGCTTTTTATGGTTATGTAAAGATGAATGTGCAAAACTTGTGTAATGTAGGGAAGAGCTTGTTCATGGATTTGATCCCTCACACATTAGTATATTCTCTCAAAAATCTTGGAAGTATGTTAATGATAGCTGCTTCCATAATAGTGCCAATAGTATTTTATTGAAGATAAGGCATTTAATGGCAAAGGAGAGGTTGTCTTATCAATGTGATTTAAGGGGGCTATTTTTGGGTGGTAAGCATGAAGATTGATAGAGTTGTCTCTTCAAGATTTGAGGTGTGTGTTATGTGCCTACACATGGTTGGCTTTATTAGGAATATGATTGTAAGCTTGGCACGGAGCTAAAGATGGTGGTACTGCAATCACTCATGCATAGTAGGCATTGTGTTTATTGATTGGCAATGACTTGTGGAGTTGAGTTGGTGATTAGGGTGCCATGTAATTGTGAAGAAGCAGAGAGAAGGTTGCTAGCACTCATTGCGCTGGATTGTAGGGGGTGTGATGAACATTTGGCATGGTTTGTGAGGTTGGATTTGGCATCTGCTATCATTGTTTAGTGTCACTTAGCCTAAACTATGTAATTGTAGTATTCCTGGCCTTGACCTTTGCAGGATATTCCTACTTCCTCTTTGCTTCATACTCCTTGATTAGAGCTTTTCCAGAATGACTAGGGTGGCACGCATTCAGGAGGGTGGCTAGATTGAGCGAATGATGAGGGGCCGGGCGGCCTGTGGTAACACTCATCGAACAAATGTAGCATATTTTGCAGGCGTAATGAACGTGACGATGGCTATTAACGATTAAAGGGTAGATTGGACAACTGCCATTGACGCAATGGAGCTGCAGAAAGGATAGTTCATTGACGCAGGATGGCGAGAAGGTGACATGCGGGTAGTGATGACAGTCACTGACGAGCACCATGACGACCTATTCAATCGGCAGAGATTCGGGCTGATTGGCGACTACTATGGCATTCAAAAAACGCATGTAATGGCAATTATTGCAAGATTTAACGGCTTTTCCTAAAAGAAAGGCATCTAGAAACCTATTGTTAAAAGCTTTTAAGGCATTGAAAAGCCTAAGGCTTTGTTGGAAAAGCAAAACAGCTTAAAACTCAAACGTGTGAGAGTAGAAGGAAAACTATATAAAGAGAGGTGAGTGGAGGTCTTAGTGCCCTTACCCCATATAAACTGATCGTATCTTGTGAGGAGTGAGGAGGGTCGCATGCGAGTGTATACTCTTGTCGTGCTATTTTGTGAAGATTGGAAATTTGGATGTTGAAGTGTGCCAAGTGTCGGCTCAAGGTTTATCGAGGTATGAGAATTTAGTACTCTTGGTTTTGTCATTGAAGTTTGTGTTTTTTCAAACTTTGTGCATTGTTTGTGTGATGCTCTACCCGGATTTGAACTTTTTTAGTTGTTTTTGAGCTGCAAGAGGCATTGGGTGTCGTTGGTTTTTTGCGTGTGGCTTGTGTGGTGTTTGTCAAAACATTTGAATTTTTTGTGTTGTGTTGTGCATCCGACAAAGTCAATTACGCGAGCAGTGATCGAGGGCAAGCCCCATTCACAACCCGATAACGAGACGTTAAGGAGTGCCGGTGAGTATAATTGACTTTGTTGGATGCACAGCACAATTACACAAAAAGTTAAATGTTTTGACAAATACCACAAGAACCACACATGAAACCAAATGCCAAACAATGCCTCTCGTAGCTCAAACAACTAAAAAACCCAAATCTGGGTAGAGCATCACTCAAACCTTATGACAATTGTTCGTAAAAAACACAAACTTGAAGACAAAACCAATTGAATTGTATTCTCATATTGTGAAAACCTTGAGCTAACATTCGGGCACTTCAATAGCCAGATTCTAAATCTCCACAAAGAGCACATCAAGTTTTCACTTGTACACGTGCGACCCTCCACCCTCCTCACAAGATACAATAAGATTACTTGGGTTGGGCAAAGTAAGGCTCTTCTAGTGCCTCCCTTATATAGTTTTTCCAATCCATTGATACGTTGTGTATGCTTTCTAAAAGCATAAAGCTTTTTGACCTAGCTTTTCTCAAAGGGCTAAAAAAACTAACAGTTTCTTTTATCAAAAACTAAAAGCCTCAAGGCTTGAGAATCAAGGGTATAGCCTTTAAGGATATAAACTAAGCGTTATAAAAACGCTCTATCCCTGCCTTCACAGGAATATGCCGTTTTTTCTGCACTATCTCTACTCGTAATAAATACCAATAGGCTGCTTTGTCAATGACAGCACTCTGTTCTCCTTCCTTGCATTTAATGTATGTTGCCATCCTATGTAAATCAATAGCCAAACTACCAACTTCAAAACATGACACACCATGTGGCTCTTCATCAATGACCATCATTTCTCCTTGCGATCCAGATCCAGATTATAACTGAAACTTTTTGCCATGATTATTAACAGGTCACCTCCATCTTCCATTGATTAATGCTGCCACTATTGTGTTTCATTAAGCCACCGATCTGCCGATCTCTGTCCACCATCTGCGTTAATACCAAACTCGACCAAGGCCATCAAGTTTCCACACTCAACAAATCAAACATAATGACAAAAACAAATCCTACACAAGACAAACACAAAAAATACAAATATGAAACGATATAGCAAATTGTCACGCAAACAACTAAGCTACAAAAAACAAACCTAACTACAGTTTGACTAGGGGTTTTTAGTTTTCACAAAAATGCTTGACATTGTGAAGGTCAGGGAGGCTGCATGAAGGATCACATGCATTTGATGAGTTAGAATTCATGCGCTGAAGACCACATCAAGAGACAAAGGAGATATGGCCAATCGACACCAAGTCTACATGCACTATGAAGCAATAAGGAAAGAGATGATATTGATGATTAAGTTCTTTTCAAAGCTTTAGAATATTATCCTAAATACTAGCTTACTAACCTATCCTTCTCTTGACCACCATGTACTGACTATTTGACTAATTTGCCTTACATATTTATACTAATTCTATCCTTAAATAATACTAACTCATTGTCTATTCATACTTACTAACTCTATTACTAACTAATATTTGGTCATTGGTAGTAGTTACCAACTTACAGTAGGTAGCTAAACCAACTAAATAAATAACTTGGGTTGCCTAAGAATTTTAGCTACTCTATTAATATATTAAACTTAGCTCCTAACACTAACCAACTAACTATTATGAATCCATTCAACTAACTAGTAACTTTAGTGTTACTAATGTAGCTTTAGGCTGTAAGTTAATGAGCTTGAATAATACTATAAAGGCTAATTGTATTTGCTAGGTACCTGAACATTAGTGTTACTAGGGATTATGATTGAATAGTTTCTAACTTGGTATTAACTTTTAACATGTTCTAATCCCCATTCTTATTCCAGTTCACTCCCGACCGATATGCCATTGCTCCCGCCCCTGCCATCACAACCCGTCGAACCCCTCGCTGATGCGACGCGTCCCCCGTCTCTCTCGCCTGCCGGCCGCCATTGCATTCTTTGAGCCGCCGATAGCTCCCACCACGCAGCAACAGTCCTCTCCCCCTACCCTTGCGGCGGCCCATTTTGTCTCCTGTCGCCGCCCCACAGCTCGCCCTCGCCCTGTGGCCACCTACCCTGTGGCTGCTTGTTCGGCCTGCGCCCCTTGCCTACCTCCATTCACTCCCACCTTGCACCTCCCCCCCGCGCCGGCCCTGGGCTGCCCCACGCTTGCATTTCTCCCCTTGGCCGTCCGCTGCCCCCCCGCGGTAGTGCAACAGCATGTTAGGTAGGTTCCCGGCAAGGATGTGCAATGGAAACCTCTGGTCAGACGCAGGCGTATTCTACAAGTGCCCCCAATCAAACACCTTGTGCATCATCCTCTCTGAGGAATAGCTCTCAACCATCTGTGCCATAGAGCTAGAGTTGAAAGAAATAACATTCTTCGGTCAGGTCATTGGACACTCCCCATCGAGGGCTCAGCTGCGGGATTGGCTACACTCCACCTTGCGCATCGGGACAACGTAGATCGTGGATGTAGTCCTCATGGACTGAGGGATTTTCATGGTTCGACTCACCTCCGCGGATGAAGCTCGTGAGTTAGTGGAGAGCTCGCCCTATGCTTCCATGAAGGGGATCATCTACATGGTTTCCTGGTATAGCGGCTTTACGGTGGAGACATTTGCGCTCCACAATAGATTTCTCAGATACCCAGTCACTCTACTTTTCCTCGGACTGGCGGTAGAGTACTGCGAGTTAGTGGACGACTTTGGACAGCTCTTCGGCACAGTTCTTCCTGTCTCCTTCACAGATGCAATGATAGTTGCATGAGTCTCGAAGGTACGAGTGGTCGCAAAAGACAAAAAGAGTATACCCAAGTTCCTAGAGATTGAAGCAAGAGGTCACTCCTTTAGGCAGCAGGTCATTGTGACTAGGCAACCAGGGCAGTGCATGTGCTGCCACAACTTTGGACACTAGGTAGCAGATTGCACGTGTTTGGGAGCCAAGGTGGCTCCGCTGACAAGCCCACAGGTGGATGCTGATGGCTTCACATGGGTCCAGAGATGATAGAGAGGGAGATGGCAGGGGGCCGCAGCGAGCGCCACAGTCGCAGCCAGGGTGCAGGAGGGCAGGCGACGCCCCCTCGGTAGAGCACTCCATAGCCCCCCCTATCCGTCCCACCCGACAGGAGTGCAATCCCCCATAGCCACCACCCATGCCATACACTACCCCACCTAAGATCCCATAGCCACCACACCCATCCTTCCCCACCTCCTAGGCCCCCCCCGCTGACCTTGGGCCACAGCCCCCCCTTCTAGGGCTACCAACCCCCCCCACACCCGCCTCATATCTCCGACCATCCCACTATTCCTTGATCCTCTTCCCCCCCACCATCTCCCCTACCGAGCACCCCCCTTGATCCACACCCATGTCAGGTTATCCTCCCTAGTCCCACTCCCGCTCCTACCATAGGAGGTGATGAGCCACACACGCTTACATCCTCCTCGCACCAGCAATCTTTCCCCTCCCACACAACCACTAGCTCATCTGCCCCTATCGCCCATCACAACTTCCCAAGACAAGCATAGCTATTGCCACATGAGTTCTTTCGCAGTGGCCCATGGTCCTACCTGAGAGTTGCGGAGCACGGAGTGTTCCCACTACCTCTAGAGGTGGGGATCTTCATGGTTTGCAAGTCAAGGAGGGGCAAGGTCCATCTACTAGCACCACCGGATGGACCAAACTACTTTTTCTTTCAGTCCTCTCACTCAAGGGATTGGACGATGACACAGACAGAGGAGGATTTGAAGAGTCAGGTGGCGAACCACATCTCCCAGTGGATGGGAGAAGAAGGACTAGCACTGTTTGCACAAAAGTGGCATGGTTGCATGATGGACATTAATTGGTGGGTTGGGGCTGAGGTCCCACACTTGAGCATTATCTTTCGAGCCCCTCCATAGTGGAGGGCTCCAAGGGATGTGATCAAGTGGCCCCTAGCACATGCAATCCATTTCTACCAGTGTAGGAGTCACAACTCTCAGTATGGCTGATAGATGCATTGATAGTACCACCTGGAGCATCTGTCATGCCAAGGGCCACCATGGGGGACTGGAGTTTGATGTCCAAACCTGCGGCAAAGTGTATTTGCATGCCCCATAGTTTCTCATCCTCATCAGCAGCCTTCACACCAAACAGATGTCTATTCGGTCAGTCGCAGGTTTCCCCATGAGCTTACATCTTGCATCTTGGAATGTGAATTGGAAGATGCATTGATGTCTATTCGGTCGGTCGGTCGGTATGGCTGATAGTACGTGGTTCCAGGAAGTTGATTGTTCGGCAGGAGCTGCAACCTGCCCTTGCCAGACAGATCAACATTTTACTTCTACAGGCGCACAAGCTCACTCCCTCCCAGGCCCAGCGGGTAGGGAAGGTGCTCCCGGGCAGCTCGCACACTTACTGGGAGCATGCCATAGGTCACGGCAAGAGTGGAGGCATATACACCTCTATTGGCTCGAGTCTCACCGCCTGTTTATGAGACCATGGGATGATAGTGGCAGGGAGGGTTCTATGGATTAGATTGGATATTGGGGAAAGACTCGTGCCTTGGAGTCTCCAATGTCTATGCCCCTATGGAGGTTAGGGCACGCAACAGGTTCTGGGTGGAGATCGCGGATGGACTTCCAGACGTGGACTCCTAGATTGTTGGAGGAGACTTCAACAACCTGGAGGCTTTGGAGGATCAGCAGGGTAGAGGTAGAAACTATCAGGGCATGGTCGGAGAGGAGCAGGAGACATGGGAGGTATTTCTATTGGCAGTGGGTGCACGTGATGCCGGGAGAGACCTTGCCTTCCACAGGAGGGATAGGTCGTTGGACTTCTCTTGGGGATACAAGCGGCTAGGTGGAGTCCTGCTAGAGCAATTGGATAGGTTTTATGTGGGAGAGTGGGGAGGCTCTTGTGGAGGCTAGATTGGCGGCGGGCACCACGTTGTCCACCCGGTTCTCCTAACACTAGATCCTCTAGCATCTGCCCTAGACACTCGATCATGTAGGATCCTTGACTCAATCTAGAGGGAGGAGGTGACGAGACAAATAGAGCAACTCTGGACTAGGGAGTGGGGTAGGAGGGACCGGATTGCAGAGGAGGTTGTAGAGGTCCTAGCCGAGTCGAGCAGAATCTACCAAGAGGAAGCCATACAGACCAGGCAATAGAGCTTGGAGGAGGAGAGAGCACTTCGACGGGACCTTGCAGCCACGTAGAGATTACTACATGAGGCATTAGGGGATCCCACCCTCCATGCACACGAGGTGCGAGCGCGAGTAGGCATTGCTAGCTTAGAGGACAGGCACTCTGATTTCTCTTTCCACACCTCACCAGCTTTTTGGGCGCGGAAGGGGGAGACGATGTGTAGGGAGTTTTTCCAGGTACACAAGACTCACACCTCAAGAGAGCAGATACACAGCCTTCGAGATCAATATGGGAGGACTCGCTCTAGCCCAAACGAGGTGATGGAGATTGCCATTGATTACTACAGACGCTTTTCCAGTAGGAGACAGCCTCAGCTAGAGGACAACAATGTAGGTAGCAGGTCTAGGATCACATCCCATCCCTTGTCACAGAGGAGATGGGATGCTCCCTCCTAGTCCCCCTTCACAGAGAAGGAACTAGAGGAGGCTTTCCATACACAGGACAGGCAGAAATGCCCAGGAGGCATTCTTTACTACCTACTAGGAAGCGGTGAAGGACCCCCGGGCAAAAATGCCCGGGAGAGGATGGCCTCTCTAAGGCATTCTTTACTACCTACTGGGAAGTGGTGAAGGGCCCCCTACTGATGGCCTTCCAGGAGATTTTCACTTCAGGACAAATGCCAGGGAATCTTTCGGTAGGCCTTATCAATCTTCTCCCCAAAGGGGGAGACTGATTGGAGCTTTCCCAGTGGAGACCGATCACCTTATTGTCAGTGGCCTATAAGGCACTAGAAAAGATGATTGGTAAGTGACAATGCCCTGTGCTGCCAGACATCATCCATGACACACAAACATGCTTTGTTCAGGATAGGAGTATCCTAGACAATGTATTCACCTTCTTTGAGCCAACAGAGTGGGCTCAGCACTGTGGGCAGAGACTGGCCATACGACTCTTGGATTTCGAGAAAGCTTATGACAGGGTGGACTGGGATTTCTTAGAGGGCACGATGGTGAGGTTGGGTTTCCCTCAGACATGGATTCGTGGGGTCACTGCACTTTACAAATCGGCCACCAGCAGGGTTCTCATAGGTGGTAGGTGAGGGGAGGAGTTTTGGCTAGAGAGATCAGTCCGACAGGGCTTCCCCCTGGCCCCGTACATGTTCCTACTCTTTGCAAAGGCGATGTTTCACTTCCTTAGGTCTCGTGTGTGAGCAGATTACGCGGCCTTTGACTTCTCGTGAGAGAGGATACTCAGTTGCTAGACTCAAAGTATGCAAATGATACAACACTCTACATAGAGGACGATGAGTTGATGCTGGAGAGAGTGAGGCTGGCCCTTGAGGTATTCTATTCTGCAGAGTGGGAGCAAAAATCAATTAGCAAAAGTCGGTTGGTTTCCTCACAGACCCAGAATCTAGCATGGACTGGGGCGTCCACCCAGGATTTAGATGGGTGAGCAGAGGGAAGATCGTCCGGTACCTAGGGTTCCAGATGGGACTCGACATCACCCCTACCCAGTAGTTTCTTTCAGTCCTCGATTCTATTCGGAGGAAGCTGACCTACTGGAGCATGGTTTGCCTCTCACTAGCCGACCAAGCCATGGTGGCTAGTCAGGTCCTCCTAGTGACGGCCTGGTACATCACCTCGTGTTGCTGCTTCTCCTCATCCTGCGTAGTGTAGCTTCGCTGGCTAGTGCGGAACTTCCTTTGGTCCGGGTCAGACGGCTCCAAGGATTCCCTGGCCAAGGTGGTGTGGACGACCATCATATGGCATCAGTCAGAGGGAGGGATTGGGATCATAGACCCAGAGTTTCAGAGTATGGCCCTCTTGGGCAAGCTAGTTGTCCACGGCCTCACACCAAGAGGGTAGACCTGGAAGGTCCTATTGCAGGAGGGTCTTTAAGATTGTTGACCAAGACTTGAATGTCTTCAAGTTTGCATTTGCAAAATATCAAATATCTTAATATCTCATGTTCACCCATGGATAACCTTATCTTAATACCCTCTAGTCCAAACAAATTTAATTTTAAAAAATAATAATCTCCCCCATAATCTAAAGATATAACCTTACTCTAAGGTATAACCCTCACTTTCAAACTACTATGTAGAAGTTTATGAATGAAGCCAATTGAAAACATATATGTCAACAATAGGAAGCATTTTATGGCACATGGTATCTCATTGCATAAAGTTGACACATACATATTACTTCCAAGACAAGAGTGCAATGTTAAGATAAAGTTGTTGCATGCCATCAATTATAAGAGAAGAGAGTATGACCTTACCCAAAATCAAAAACTATAGCCTTACTCCAAGGTACAATCCACACTTCCAAACCACCATGGTCAGAATTTTATGCATGAATCCAATTGAAAACATATGTTTCAATGATAGGAAACGTTTATGGTACATACTTACTCATATCAAAGTTGCTAAATTTCATGCATTTAAAAGCTCAATTTGACCAACTTAGTAATTTTATGTGATTAAACCATAAGAGGTACAATTTCTTTGACAAGTCATTTTATGTGATTAAACTATATCTATCAATCCCATAAAGCCATGATAGTCAATGTACAACCCTACTTGCATAAAGTCATGAAAATACCATACATATAAATTTCTTTAACAAGATAATTCAAAAACAAACATACTTGCATAAAGTTCTACATAGAAAAATACCATACTTATCAACTATTTTGACAAGACAATGCAAATTACTTTGACAAGATAATGCAAAAGCAAACATACCACAAAGTTCTACATAGGTAAATACCATACTCATCAATTTCTTTGATAAGACAATGCAAAAACAAATGTACTTGCATTAATTTCTAAAAAGAAAAATACCATACTTATCAATTTCTTTGAAAGACAATGCAAAAACAAACAAAGGCTATCCATAAAGCAAATCATGGAGATATTTGTTGAAACATGCTACATCTAACGATGAAAACAAATAAATTTAGACAACCAAAATAATATTATGAGAGACATGTACTAGCTATGGCATAAATCAAGACTCACATGGTGAATAGGTTCATCATTCTTGTAGACGTCTCCTTAGTACTCAACAATGCATTTGTCAAGCCTATGTCAATATCCACTTGGGGCTTCGAATAGCTTGCCAAAAACTCCACATGCATACCCCGCTCTAATTTGAAAGGGGTTCAATATATATTAGGAAATCACAATAAGGAAATAAATCTGTATCGATTATGCACCATTCATAATATGTGAAAACCTCAGCATTTCATGTTTTTTCCTCCTTGTCTTGATTAGACTAATACCATTTTTGAGAACATCAATGGTGTTAGTGACAACCATGAACACATAATGGGACAAATGACGTGCACTACTAAGGAGAGGAGATGCTAATTAGGAACTGTTTCGATTGTCTTGCTTGATCATTGTGTGGTAAGAGAACATCATTGTGAAATGCTTTTCCTTACCTTCTTGCAATGTGAGAGAATAAAAATTTACACAAATTTTTAATATAAAAATACTGTAAAGATTTCAAATAAATTCAAGGGCTTTCATCTATTCACAATGACAATGCTTGAGAACTTATTGGTGATACAATATCACCATGAGTGCTTGGGTTGGTGGTCCATCTTGAAGCATGCCATCGAATGTCATCTAAAGATTGGTCTCCACACTCTACAACTCAAGACCATTATCAATGGCTTGATGCTCATCGAGAGCAATCCCCTCACCCTGAACTTATGGCACCTCCTCTCTCTATTGTGTGTGCATTGGTTTCTACATAGAAATTGATAATGAAATTTGGATTATACAGTACATGGCATTGTTCATGCTAAAAGTAATAAATACAATTTTTCAAACTACTTATGTGCTTTTCATAGCCCTTAGCAATGCATTTTCGTATTCTCTAGATGTAGCATTCCTTTTTTGAGTTGTACTTCTCCACGACTCTCAATACAAACTCTTGTATATACTCCTCCCTTGCCATGGTATGCTTTTAATATTTGAAAATGCCTTCTCCTAATTTTTTCAAGCCATATTTAATTTTGTTTCTAGATCAACAAAATGGTTTTGTGCTTAATGGTGCCAAAGCATCTATGATAATACAAGCATGATGTATTCACATGGGGTGGCCAATCTTTCTATACGGTATATTAAGGTGCAAAATCATGTTGAACTCTCAAGTGCTCAATCATCCTTGCTCTCCTAGTTGTTAACCCCAAGTCAAGATGGAGGAAAAATGAATGAAAAAGCGGAAAAAGGATGGAAAAAGAGCAAAGACACGTAGGTAGCCTCTAAAGCTAAGCTGGAGCCAAAGCGTAATTTTAAATGAAAGGCGCCTTAAAAAACTCCAAAAACTCATGTAAAAGAGCACCAGTCTCCCTCCTATGCCAATTGTAAAATATTAGACGGATGTAGACTAGAGGCATAAGGCTAGAAGAGAAAATAGAGAAAAGACCTTGCCACAATGGCCGGTCATGTAAAAAAGGAGTGGATGCCCATGGGATTTTAGGGCTTGGATATAAAGTTCAAAAACTGAAGGGAAGCTCATTCTTTGGTGTGTGGCTTGGATATAAAGTTCTCTTCTTCTTGTTTCCTTGCTTGTGTGTGCTCTTGAGAGAGGGAGTGTGGGAGTGTGAGAGAGTGAGTGCGTGGGAGTGAGGGATCAAGAGGGTGAAGCTCTTCACCATCTCCTCTTCTCTTCTTCTCTTCTCTTCTCTTCTCTTTTCTTGCACACGTGGCTATGGTGGATGGAGCTTGAAGATGGAGGAGGCTTGAGTATGCTTGAGCTAGCATCTAGGATCGTGGAGTTACCGGTGTGCAAGTAAGGAGGAAACTCATATCGGCATCAAGGTAAGCTCACTACACTCATAGGATCGACGACGTGCCGGCTAGGTGAGAGATAGCCATTAGAGCTCCTTGAAACGCTTGAAACAATAAGCAGTCCATGGGTCTTGGTGGTTGAGCGCGAATACCCTCTACATTTCTGGTTCCATTGTCAGGACCACGGATTCAAGCTTGAGCACTTACGTGCCTCATATCGAGCATCGAAGTAAGGGATTCATCCCCAAAATGGAGCTTGAGATAGGTAGGAAATTTGGGTATTTTGATCTTTGAAACAAGTATTTTGGGTTAGTTAGTTTGTTTGATGATTGGAAAACATGGAGAAATCATTTCAATTTGTTGCTTTCGATTCTTGTTGCATTTAGTATAGGATAGGATTAGGAAATCGAATCGGGAAAGGGTAGGGTTTACCATTGCAAAACAGGGCAAAATAGGGCATAAATCATGCAAAAAATGGCAAAAAGCTTGCTTGGGATGCTTAACGTCGGCAAGTGAGTGATTGGGAGTGTCAAAAACTTACCTGGGAAGGGGTTTAAGAGCCAAGAGGCCAAGGGAGAGCTTATTTGCAACCGACGTCATGACCGAACCTATCGCAGTTAGCACAAGGTCTCAACCTAGGGTCTTGACACTCGGCTGGCAAGTGGTTTCCGCCACATTACACGCATTGGACGTGTGGGTGTGTTGGTCATCTCAACATGTCTTGCAGCTTGGCTATCTCCATCTTGACATCAGCCAAGTCTTGGTTTGTCTCGATGGCTTTTCCCTTATCTTGGAATGATGGGACTGATCGTTCACCAGAGGCTGACGCTCTCTCTGAACTTTGCGAGTTGGTTTCTTCTGAGTTTGAGCTCCTAGAGCTCCGCTCTTTCAGCTCATCGTCAATTCTGATGGCTTCCTCAAAAACCCTAGCTAGCATGTCTCGCTGCAAGCTCGAGTCGCCTGCCAAAGCCTTATATAGTTCCTCATTTCAAATTCCACTAATGAATATAGTTGAAACTGCTCTTTCAGTCAGTCATTTACCCGTAGGGATTCTCTTGAGGAGACTCCTCACATGGGTTACATAATCGCAAATGTCCTCCTTCTCCTTCTGCTTGACATTCATCAATCGTACTAGCAGATTGTCGGAGTATCCAGGCTCCGCAAATCTCTTGATGAAGAGATTCTTGAGGCCATTGAAGTTGGCTCGCTCTACGGCATCTAAGCTTGTATACCAAGTCCTATCCTTGTCACCTAAGCAGAGCCCGAATGCTTGAGAGCTCTGAGTCAGGTTGCTGAGGTCATTGGCTTCGCAGACTTGCTCGAACTGCTCTACAAAGCTGTATGGATTGTCATG